>NC_080185.1:95500267-95800267 GCF_950295315.1 Erinaceus europaeus | reverse complement strand
AATTGTTTCCAGCGGTATTGAATATGCAGCCACTGGGGCTCAGACATGCAGCTTGGTCTCTTACAGGCTGAACTATCTCCCTAGGCCACCTGTTATTTTTAAACATTCGTCTGCTATTAGAAGATGCAGAATGACAACGACTAGCCTGCCCTTCAGGAATGACTGTAAAAGCTGAATGAAATCTCTCTTTTGGAAATTTATATTTAGCAGGTCAAAATTAACAATCATTATAGGTCTCTGGAGATCGATCAAAAGACTTATAGGAAATTAAGATGCAATTATTCAATGAAGTCTTACAGAAACTTGAATAGAATAAAGACAGCCTGCGGCAATCAAGATAGGGACGGCATTTATGTCCCTGTAGCTCAGTCTTACAGAGGGAACAGTTCTGTGGAATCCAGCAGTCAGTGACAGATCAGCTCCTTGAGGTGGATTTCACAGTTGGTAAACAGTGGAAGATTACATTTTCTACAGATCCATACTACGCAATTAGTACAGCGTGATAACAGAGGTAAATCATCTTAATGAGAGATTAGGACAAGAGACAAAGACAGCTCAGATGAAACCACAGTGATTCCTGCTGGCCAGGAAGGCCATGAACACGCCCAAGGCTGCTATGTTCCAAGGGGAACATCAGAGGTGGAACCGAACTATTCCAGGAAATCATTAAACAAATAAACAAGCAAACATGAACAAGTGGGAAAGGGGTTGTCAGTTTCTAGACCTGCTTTAGCAAATAAGTTAGGAATATGCAAGAACTTATGTGTGGGAACAGAAGACAGAATCTGTTGTTAAGGGGGCCCAGATGTTGAACTTAGACGGAGTTATTTTAAAACAGCTAATACTAATATATTCATAGGCCTAAAGGAAACCATGCAGAAAGAGTGAAAGCGAGGTGTGACAACAATGTCTCATCAGAGAATTAACTACATCTTGGAATCACAAACGAGCATGGCCCCAGCCAACTATTTTGCTCTGAGACAAAGAAAACTGAACAGATGTACAAGCTTCAGATTCCAGAAGGGGAAGAAATCAGGCCAGCAATGACATTGGCCTCTAGCTGCAATCTATTGTTATCACTCAGAGCCTGTCTGTCAGAGCCAGGTGGCTCTCAAGTTCACCTGGTGTCTTTTGTCTTTGATCTGGGGGGGGGGGCGCACACGGCTGGTGGGTTCTTGCAAAGGGGGTTACTCCCTCATATGATAAAACTGGCGACATTTCCATGGGACAAAAGTCTGAGAGGCAGTGGCTTTGATTAACAGTGCCTAGCATCAGACAGTATGAAGAACAACATTGCTTGACCATTTCCACTGTCTGCAACCCTGCCTGAGGATGTACAAAGCCATGCCAGACATTTGCAACTCAATCACATTTCTCACAACAGAGAATTACAACAAAAAGTACATTTCTCTTTTTTTTCCTTTTAATAAACAGGAATCTTCTTTCCATAAAAAGAGAGAGGGAGAGGGGGAGGGGGAGGGGGAGGGAGAGGGAGAGGGAGAGAGAGAGAGAGAGAGAGAGAGAGAGAGAGAGAGAGAGGGAGAATGGGGCTGGCAAAACAGCTCACCCTGCCTGGAGCCATGGGGCCTCAGTGACAACAAAAAACAAAGAGACAGAAATTACAAAATGTATAGTCTGGAACTGAAAGTACAATAACTACAATTAAGGAGGCCAGGAGGTGGCGCACCTGGTTAAGCTCTCACATCACAGTGCGCAAGGACCCAGGTTCGAGGGGAAAGCAGGGGGAAAGCTTCACAAATGGTGAAGTAGGGCTGCAGGTGTCTCTCTCCATCTATATCTCCCCTCCCCTCTCAATTTATCTCTGTCTCTAATAATAAATAAAAATATTTAAAAAATAACTACAATTAAAAGTTCACTCAAAGTAAAGGACTCTAGAGTGGGGGGAGGGGGGACTCAGGCCCTGGAACATGATGGCAAAGGAGGACCTGGGGGAGGTTGAATTTTTATGTGGAAAATTGAGAGATGTGAACAGGGGTAGATGACATAATAGTTATGCCAAGAGACTCTTATTCCTGAGGCTCCAAAGTCTCAGGTTCATGGTGAATTCTTTACCCCATCTTGGATGGAGCATGAATACATCATGTTAAGTGAGATAAGTCAGAAACAAAAGGATGAATATGAGTGTGATCTCACTTATAGATAGAGTTGAAAAAATGATCAGAAGGGAAAACTCTTAAGCAGAACTTGGACTGGCTTTGGTGTATTGCACCAAAGTAAAAGACTCTGGGGTGGGAGTGGGGGGGGGTTTCAGGTCCTGAAACATGATGGCAGAGGAGGACCCGGTGGGGGCTGTATTGTTATGTGGAAATGTTACGAATGTACAAACTAGTGTATTTTACTGTTGACTGCAAACCATTAATCCTCCAATAAAGAAATAAAAAAATAAGTTCACTCAAGAGACATAACAGTGGGTTTGCGTTGGCAGAAGAATAAACAACTTGTAGATAGATTGAGAGAGGATGGAATCTGAAGATGGAGGGGGGAAGAAGAAAAAAATTAACAGAGACTCAGAAATGTAAGCATCTTTAAGCACTGTAAACATATGCATAATGGAAGTATATAAGGAGAGGAGAGAGAAAAAAGAGCTGGACATTCTGAGGTAAAGACTGAGTAAACAGGGGTGGGGAGGTGTCGCTCAATGTCAATGTATCCAACTCACTTGCATATGGGGTTCTGGGTCAAGCCCCAGAATCACAATGGAATAGTCGAGAAGAACTCTTGTACATCACATGGTGGAAAGGCGCTTTGGTAACTCCCTTATTCTAAAAATAGAAAAAGGGGGGGAAGGCCAGGGAGTGATGTACACATGAATGAGATCCTGGGTTTGATCTCTGACATCACACTGAAGAGACTAAATAAATGAGGGTAGTAGACGACTTTCCCGTGTAGAAATCATTCAAATATGGAGCCAGTCGGTGGCTCACCTGGTTAAGCACTCACATTACAGAGCACAAGGACCCAGGCTCAAGACCCTGGCCCCCACCTGCAGGGGGAAGGCTTCACGAGTGGTGAACTAGGGCTACATGGGTCTCTGTCTCTCTCCTGTCCCTCTCAAATAATAAAGAAATTATTCAAATACTAACTATGTTACTTGATGCTATTGTTTTTTTTTTAAGATAGAGAAAGAGAGGACAGACAGAAGAGAGAAAGAGAGAGAGAGAGAGAGAGAGAGAGACCTACCACAGCACTGAAGTTTCTTTTCTTTTCTTTTTTTTTGCCTCCTAGGTTATTGTTGGGGCTGGGTGTCTGCACTACAAATCCACTGCTCCTGGCAGTCATTTTTCCCCCCATTTTTGTTATAGATGTTGTTGCTGTTAGATAGGACAGAGAGAAATCGAGATGGGAGGGTAGATAGAGAAGGGGAAAGAAAGATAGACACCTGCAGACCTGCTTCACTGCTTGTGAAGTGACCCACCTGCATGTGGGGAGCTGGGGGCTCAAAACTGGGGTCCTTGGGCGAGTCCTAGCGCTTTGCACTATGAGCACTTAACCCGGTATGCCACCACCCGACCCCCAAAGTTTCCGTTAATGTAGCCGGGGCTAGGTCCGGCTCAAACCTAGGTAGGTCATGGACATGACAAAGCGGTGCACTATCCAAGTGAGCTATTTCAGCAACCCCTTGTTTTATTCTTTAAGACTGTGAATCTGTTCTTCACTGTAAGCCCTAGTGCCACTTGGTAGTTAGTTGAGGTCATTATCCCTTACCTTGGCAAAGTTACTATAAATGACCTCAAATCTCATCCTTGCACCAGACTTCTTTCTAAGATGAAAATCCAATCATGTATCGCTATAGTTCTCCTACTCTTTTCTCCTATTTCTCTCAGACATGGCTGTGTGATTCTTTTGAAGCTTTTCAGAATTACTAACATGTTTATTTTAAAGAGGGCTTCCAGGGACAGTGTGGTAGCACACTGAGTAGAGTACACATGCTACCAAGCACAAGAACTGGGGTTCGAGCCCCCAGTCCCCACCTGCAGGGGGAAGGATTCACAAGTGGTGGAGCAGTGCTGCAGGTATCTCTCTTCCTCTCTCCTGATTTTTGTCTCTATAAGAAAAAGATAAGAGACAAAGACAAAATGGCAACTAGGAGCAGTAAAGTCATCATGCAAGAGCAGAGCCCCAGCAGTAATCCGAGTCGCAAAATAAAACAACTTTCTGGGCATGTTCCATACTTAGTAGATAGGACTCACAGAGGTGAACTCACTGAGTAAGTGGCCCAAAGGTGAACCAGTGCTTTCAATAGACACAACCGTCCCCTCTCTGCTTGACAATTTGTCTGCACAAAGAAAAATGAAGACCATACCAAATGAATCCCTGCTTTTATCATTATCCTTCACTCTTGTTGGCTCCAGAAAATATTGTGTAGTGATTACTATGTGACCAGAGAGGACTGTACTGTAGGAAAGAGGAGTTAGAGATTCATACGATGAATATATAATGATTTAGGTCATCATCATCATGACTCAATGTGTATGAGTAAGTTCACCAATACCTCCTTTTAAACATGATGGTCAAAATACACACTTTTCTGCACTTCTTGAAGTCCAACTAACAGTTCAGTAAAGGCATTAAAAAGCATGGACCTATGAAGATGAAGAGAATGAGAATGGAGGTAGCAGTATATTAGAGCTACAACAAAATCCTCAGTGGTAGAAAGTAAATGGACAGAGTCAGCAGAGCAGAGAAAGCTGACATCCAAATGAGGCAACCATTAGGGTGTGCCGCTCAATCTCAGACTGCAGGGAGTGGACTGACAACCCCAGGTGCAACTAGGAATCCATCACCATATGCTGCCAGTGCTAAGCATCCCACAGACTACTCTCAGCAGGCAGTGACTAAGAGGAACAGGAATACCAAGGCAGGCTCATTGCTATGAGGCATGGGGCTGCAACAGCCAACACCGGCTCGAAGATTCCCAATAAACCTCAGTGAAACGTTCTCAAAACTGAACTTTAATCTATACATTATTCTACCCTTTCTATTCTTCTTCTTTTTTAAACCAGAGCACTGCTCAGCTCTGGCTCATAGTGGGTGTGCCAGGGACTGAACCCGGGGCTTGAAAGTCTCAGGCACTAAAGTTTTCTTTTGCAGAACCACTATGCTATTCCCCCCACCCCCAATCTGTTGTACTTGAAAGAAGTCAGACTTGCATGGCTCTCCCAGCTGCCTCTGGCTACCTCCCCATTTATTTTTACTCACAAAAAGTGTCCCAATAAATTTAAATTTCTTTTAATCTCATCACCTTTTCCTACAACCAAAAACAAACAAAACAAGATTGCAATAAGACTATCTAGTAAGGACCAAGGTGATATGGTTATCAATATGCTCTCCAGAAAGACTGGGGAAGGAAGGAGCAAGCAGCACTGAAGGGAATAATGTATGGTAGAGCAGACAACAGAACTGGCTGAAGCACCACAGGAACCAAGCAAATTATCCCTTCTCTCACTCTTCACAGACTTTTGACACCAGAATGATTGCTCAATAAAAATCAGGGGGCAGGAGGAATAGCTGTAAAGTTTATGTGTTTAAAAAGGCATATTAAAGAACCTCAGCATCCTTCTCTAAAGTGGTTTATGAAACCAGTACAATCAGGCTTAGATACCCACCTCTGGGCTGCCTTCTGTATCCACTCTCAGCCCCAGAGATCCTTGGAATAAGGTAGACAGGCAGAAGGTTGTTCTCTATCAGACTGACCTGCTAAAAAACAAATGCCTACAGATACTGCTACCCCTGGGGCTCTTGAAAAATGCCTCAGAACTTGTTGGGTCACCTATAGTTATGATACCCATGTACAGAGAATTTCCAATCAATGATTTAGCAAGTCTTTCCTTAAAATAAAGGCCAGTGAAGGATCACCAGGCATTTGGGGGAAAGTCTCAAAATGAAAAGAAATTAAAACAAAGAAATATAAAAAAAATACTTCTGAGTACATCATTTCTTGAATAAGCAAAAGACTATTTCAAAAAAAATAGTCTGGGGAGGTAGATAGCACAGTAGTTACGCAAAAAGACATTCATGCCCGAGGCACCAAACGATTGCAGATTTAATCACCAGGATCACCATATGCCAGAGCTGAGCAGTGCTCTGGTAATAATTAAGTAAGTAAGGTAAGTAAGTAAGTATGATATGAAAACTATCAAACAAGAATAGGAAGCTATATAGCACCAATAATTTAAAAGAGAAACACATTCAGGGGGAATGCTCTTGAAACTAAGACATGAAAGCCAAAGCAGGAAATTCTCAGATAAAGGTTAGAAGACCACGTTGAGAAAATACGTAAAGCAGGAAAAAGCACAGAGAGATGTAAACAGGGAAGAAAAGGTTAGTGATAATGATCCATTCTCTAAGTCCTGATAGTTGAATACAAACAACTCCAGAAAGGAAGAAATGAGAAACAGGAGAATTGTGCTTATCTAAAAAACAATGTGGAACTTTCCCCTTCACCTCAAGAACAATTAGTTTCCAGACTTTAAAAGATTTTCAAGCACTGAACATGACTTTTTAAAAAGCCCACACTAGAACGCAGCATTGTGCAATTTTATGGGTATTGGCGTGAAAAGAATAGCATCACTAAGGTTTTCAGAGAAATTGAAAAAGGGTCCTATGCTGTTCTAAGTCCTTTACTTATGTTGTTCAATTAACTCTCTAAGTAACTCTATGTCCAATTTTTAGGTGCAGAAACTCAAGCACAGAAAGGTCATGTGAGTTCTTCGAGTCGCAGAATTGAGAAGTGTGAATGAGCCTGAGTAGTTTGGTTACACAATATAGTCAAGTCTTCTGTCCCTATAATATACTTCAGAAAAATATTGGGAGGCTATTTCCAACTATAATTCTTTTGTATAACTTGTCTTGTTTATTTCATGTCGCGAGCAAGAGATTAGAGGAAGGACTCACTCTGAGAGCGTGTTGGGGTTAAGCAATAAATTTTTTACTTATTTTTAGATGCCAAAGAAAGGTCACACAATTCACACAACACACAGTCAACCTGATACTCTCTCCTTACTTAATAGCTGTTCACAGGTAAGGCTCATGACATAGTCACTACCCCCTGTGTTGTGGGGAGGAGGTCCTTTGTCTGCTCCTCTGGGGCGACCAAATGAGTGAGGGCCCCTGGAGCTGGGGAAGCTGTTACTTTAGCTTAGACACGTATGCTTTAAGTTTTTAGCAGCACCAGCAGCATCCTGGTCAGTAATGGTGAAAGTGCTTCATCCAGCTGGTTTCTGAGCCTTTAGCTTTGCCTCTGGTTTTAAGGTTACATTTCCCTTTGCCAGTCAGGTTCGGGTTGACATCTTATCTATGCATACATATGTCTCTGTCTTATCACACTATGCAGGCACACTATGGTTGCTAGGGTTACATGTTTACTACATATCACAAGAGCAGGAGAGCAGGTCAGACCATCGTGGGCATATGCGGTGCCAGGGACCGAGCGAACTCAGAGAATCTCATGCTTGCAAGTTCAGTGATTCCGTCACTGTAAAAAATCCTAGGGTACTCCAGCTAGAGTTCTATATCCACCAATTATCAGGTTGTGAAGACATTTTTTGATTTCAAAGAATGTACCCTTCTTTTAAAAGTTACTAGGGGGTGTACTCTCCCCCAAAATGAAAATGTAAAATGGAGAAAATACAGAAAAACTATGAAATGGAGAATCCAGCAGAGATGAAATGAAGAGAATCCCCACGATAATGGGAACCAGGTGGAGGCACACCTGGATGAGTGCACATGTGACAATGCACAAGGACCTAGGTTCAAGCCCCTAGTCCCCACCTGCAGGGGGAAAGCTTTACAAGTGGTGAGGCAGTGCTGCAGGTGTCTCTCTCTCTCTCTCTCTCTCTTTTTTCTTAAATTTTAATTTTTTAAATTTGCTTTGTCCCCCTTTTGTTGCCCTTGTTGTTTTATTGTTGTTTAGTTATTATTGTTGTTGTTATTATTGATGTCATCGTTGTTGGCTAGGACAGAGAGAAATGGAGAGAGGAGGGGAAGATTGAGGGGGGAGAGAAAGATAGACACCTGCAGACCTGCTTCACCACCTGTGAAGCGACTCCCCTGAAGGTGGGGAGCTGGGGACTTGAATCAGGATCGTTACGCCGTTCCTTGTGCGAACCGCCCGACTCCCTCTCTCTGTCTCTATTACCCCCTTTCCCTCTTGATTTCTAGCTGTCTCTATCCAATAAATAAAGATAATAAAATAAAAGAGAGAGAGAGAGAGAATCCCCACAATGTTAGTTCAGTAGGCAAAGAGAGTGGCCAATTTACAATGAAATAGATGAAGGGCTAGGCAAGAGAGCTCTATTCTGTCAAGAAAAACAGAACAGAACATTAAAAAAAAGCATGTGATACATCATCTAATGTAGTTGAGTGTACTGAGATAAATCATATATATAGTTCAGTGGGGGCAGTCTGAGGGTGACCTACTTATAATTTGTAGAAAAAAAACAAAAGAAATAAGGCAACTATTTAATGCAGGCACAACAATAAATTACACAAGATTTACAATCCTATTATACTAATGACTTGAATATTAATAACATTATAAAATCAGGAGAAGAAAAAGGAGGTAGAATGGAGTAGCAACATAACATAGCTACATTTTTAATAGCACTACGTCATTAACTGATAACAGCATCTAAAACTATAAACATTTGTTTCACATAGGTATCAACCTACCATTTGCTGAATAGTTAGTTACCCGCACATTCATACATATGCAGATACCGACAACAAAACGAAGCCATTTTAAGCTATGTCATTTACTGGTTTTGACTTCATGTATTAGGAAGGTGTGAGTTTGTCCTTTATAACCTTAAAAAAAAGAAAGAAAGAAAGAAACCCTTCCGGGTCAGCAAAATAGCTAACTTGGATAGTGCAGTGCATTGTCACATGCATGACCCAGCTTCGAGTCTGGCCCCCCACTGCGCTGAAGGAAGCTTTGATGTATGTATGTATTTATGTATGTGTGTATGTGTGTATATATGTAGCTGAAAAAAAAAGTCAGGCTGGAGCAGTGAAGCCACAGAGAAGACAAAAAAAAATCTTTTCACTAAAGTAACAGAGAGATGCTCAGTGGGTATGGTGTATGCTTTCCATGTAAGCAGAGCAGCCAAGAACCGCAGTGTCACATGGGAAATGTCATGGCATTGGGGAAAGCTCCAGTGGTAAGGTGTATCTCCCTCTCTCTGTCTCTTTATGTAAGTGTGTGTGTGTGTGGGGGGGAGATTATTCTGGTCAGTGTTCTATCAAAAAAAGAGAGGCAGTAACTAGAAGTTACTAGTCTGTGTTCCAAAGCCATTGTCTGGTTTCTGTGATGATTAAGCATGGTTATGTCGGTGAATTTGAAATCACTGATGATCACAGATCTGAGAAAATCATCATGAGCCTCACTGGCAGGTTAAACAAGTGTGAATAGCCCCAGATTTGATATGCAACTCAAAGATCTAAAAAAAAAAAAAAAAGGCAGAACAGCCTGCTCCTCTCCCTTCAGTTTGGTTTCACTGTACTATTTCAGCTAGCGTCATGGATCATGAAGAAGCAAGGTAAAAATACACAGGAGGGTAGTAAATCCTGGGATACTATTTTTAGAAGTATAGTATGTAAATGCAAATAAAATGCCTCAATGCAAAGACAAACATCCCCCCCTCCCATTTAAACGTATTATCTAAATTATGGTAAAGCCCGTTCAGTTTGGGTTGCCAAAATAGCTCGTCTGGATAGTGCACCTGCTTTGCCATGCGTGTGATCCAGCCCTCACCACCCTGGGGGAAGTTTCCATGCTGTGGCATCTCTCTACTCCCTAGCCCACCCCCAGGCTTGTCTTTATCTCTCCCTATCTGAAAATAGAAAGCAATCAGGAGTGGTGAAGCTCTGATGACAATACCCACCCCCCACCCCCCCCAAAGGAAAGAAAATAAAAATATTCACTTAGTTCTTGGATACCGTAGACCAGATATAAGGCTTTCTCCAGAATGAGAGTTTTCCCACTTTAACAAAAACACTTATAATATCCCAACATATTAGTCATTTTATTTACTGGTAATGGAATACTAAAAGCCACAATTAAAATGGTCTGAAATAACTTTCTTAATTTTTTTTCAGTTTTGCCTGTTTTATTCTTTTTTTTAAAAAAAAAATGGCATGAATCTCATTAATGTCATTAGCGGTAATGCCTGCTGAGAGAAAATGCCAACTTCGTGAGCAGGGAATCAATTTTCTGAATTAAAAAGGGGTTCTGTGAAGCTACTTCTTGCATAGTATTTATTTTCTCGGAAGCCTTCGCGGTAGGAAATGCTTTAATTATGATGGTAAGTGCCAGACTACCATATCTACATTTATGTAATAAAATCATGTGAAACTTCTTGGAACACGTTCCTTTGCCAGTTTCAGCCATTTACCTTGCTGCAGCTGCCAATGCAGGAGGAAGTATACAGAGACCTTAAGACATGTGCTTCCTCAGCAAGACTAGAGGAGTATCTCCTAGCTTTCTGTTTATGAATGTCAGGGGGAAAGGTTCTTGTAAGTGAAGCAGTGTATAGTGAGGGAAAGAAGATTAGGAAACCAGTAGATAGGACAGATGGGAGAAGGGGAGGGACAAGGAGAAGGGGGAATCATCTGCAAAGTTCCAAAGTGACTAGGTTAGCAGGTCTGAACAGAACAGCAGGAAGGTATCAAATACCAAGCGTTGCCCCTGGTGGAGAAGGAGAAAATGGAGGGGAGGTGGTAATCAAGGTTATTTTGATAAAGACTTTAAATCTAAAGATGGATTTAAAGACTTTAAATCCAGTTGAGGACTCAGAGACCATGAAGACAATGCAAAAGAGAGAAAGAAAGGACACTGTCTAACTCATTCAAAACCATGATAATGACATCTGCTTTGTAACCATGGGGGGTCTAACTATAACAGAAATTCCTTTTCCCAATGACCTTGAAAACTGAGCAAGTTTTTTTGTTTTGTTTTGTTTTGTTTTTGCCATTGGAATAACAGGCAGCAAATGACTATGATTCCTATGGGAATGGAAATTCTTCTTCTTCTAGCGTTTGCCCTTCTTCCGTAGCCAGACAACAGCGTCAGGTTGAGCCTGATGTAAAGTTTCGAGACCTCCTTTGAATCTGGAGAGGTGGCAGTCATTGACTATGTGGGTCATAGTCTGTCTGTAGCCAAAGGGGCAGTTCGGGTCATGTCGGAATGGAAATTAATTCAATGAATTCCTAATGGTAGGTCTGGCTTCTTCCTAGAAGAATGCTCTAGTTTTGAGCACAAGGAGAGGTAACAGCAGAATGTGGCAATGCTATGGAGTTGAGGAGACAGACAAGAGATTTGTAGAGCAGTAGAGCAGTGATAAGGAAGCTAGGGGCAGAAAAGGATCAAGATTGTGAAATTGTGTCCATGTGTCAACAATATACTGTAAACCATTAGGACCCCAATAAAATGACTAAAAATAAATAAATAAATAACTAAATAAAGGCAGGCAGGCTCTAGAAGTCTTTGCCTTAGGATGTTGTTAGTGTGTTGTTTAGTATGTGTTAAAACCCTATGAGGCAGGGCTGGGTGGTGGTGCACCTGGTTGAGTGCACATGTTACAATGTGCAAGGGCTCAGGTTCAAGACCTCAGTCCCCACCTGCAGGGGGAAAGCTTTGTGTTTGGTGAAGCAGGGTTGCAGGTGTCTCTCTTTCTCTCTCCCTCTATAGCTTCCCATCCCTCTGGATTTCTAGCTGTCTCTATCCAATAAATAAATATAATAAAGAAAATTCTTAAAAAAGAACTGGGAAAAATTTCTCTCCTTAAAAAAATCCTGTAAGACTAGACAAGTGAAGCAGGGAGACATTAAATTCTAACTGACCAGTCATCACAGAAAGACTTACTGTGCAGTAAACACAATTGGTAGACAGACCTTAGATGTCACCTCACTAAATACTGAAGATAAATTAAGCTCTAGAATGAAGGCTACTCTAGATGCAAACTAATGAAACTAAACATCTAAACAGAAACCAGGTATCCAACAAGAGATGACTGACTGAGAAAGTTGTGGTATGTATACAGAATGGAATACTACTCAGCTATTAAAAATGATGATTTCACCTTCTTCACCTCATCTTGGATGGAGCTTGAAGGAATCATATTGAGATAAGTCAGAAAGAGAAGGAAGAATATGGGATGATCTCACTAATAGACAGAAGTTGAAAAATAAGAACAGAAGGGAAAACACAAAGCAGAACTTGGACTAGAGTTGGTATATTGCACCAAAGTAAATGACTCTGGGGTGAGTGGATGGGGGTTCAGGTCCTGGAACATGATGGCAGAGGAGAACCTAGTGGGGGTTGAATTGTTATGTGGAAAACTGAGTAATGTATTTTACTATTGTATTTTACTGTTGACTATAAACCATTAATCCTCCAGTAAAAAAATAAAAAAATAGCCAAACAGATGACCTTATTAATACAGACCTATAAATGAGACATGAAAACATAATGCAAGAAAATGAGAGAAATACAAAATTAAAAAAAGAAAATTACCTTTTAATTGTGGAAAAACTACACTACCTTAATGAAAAATTCACTGAAAGAACTAAACAGCAGATTAGATCGACACATCTCTCTCTCTCTCTCTCTCTCTCTCTCTCTCTCTCACACACACACACACACACACACACACACGCACGCACGCGCACGCCAGTGAAATTTTATAGAAAGAAAGCAACAGAAATTTCCCTCATGTAAAACACATTTCTCAACAGAGATAAAAGACTGAAATTAAAATTCCAAAGCCCAGTGACTTTTCAGACAATATTAGAAGTCTAAGACATGGGGCTGGGTGATCGTGCACCCTGTTAAGTACATGTTACAATGTCCAAGGACCTGGGTTCAAGCCCCTGGTCCCCACCTTCAGGTGGGCAGCTCCCAAGTGGTGAAGCAGTGCTGCAGGTATCTCTATTTTTCTTCCCTCTTTTATATCCCCATTTCCCTTTCAACTTACTTGTCTCTACCAAACAAATAAGTTTTCAAACTTTATTTTATTTGATAGGACAGAGAGAAATTTAGAGGGAAGGGGTATGGAGAGTGAGAGACAGACACCTGCTGTCCTGCTTCACCGCTCATTCCCCTGCAGGTGAGAACCAGGGGCTTGAACCCAGGTACTTGCACAGTGTGATGTGTTCATTTAACCAGATGCACCACTGCCTGGCCCCCAATAAATACATATTTTTAACAAGTCTAAGATGCAGTAATTGGAGTCCCATAGAAGAAAGAAGAGGCAGGTAGAGACAGAAAAACAAAATAAAGCTCGTTTCCCCAATTTCATATAAACTATAATCTCCTAAATATAAGAAGCTCTAAGAATCCCAAGCATTAAATTGTAAAAATAAAATGCAAAAAGGTCACAAAGGTACATAAAACTATTGATTAAAAATAAAGTTTTTTTGGGAGTTGGGCGGTAGCACAGTGGGTTAAGCAAATGTGGCGTAAAACACAAGGACCAGTGGAAGGATCCTGGTTCGAGCCCTCGGCCCCTCACCTGCAGGGGAGTTGCTTCACAGGCGGTGAAACAAGTCTGCAGGTGTCTTATCTTTCTCTCTCCCTCTCTGACTTCCCTATATCTCTCCATTTCTCTCTATCCTATCAATAACAACAATAATAACTACAACAATAAAACAAGGGCAACAAAAGGGAATAAATAAATATTTAAATAATTAAAATAAATAAATAAAGTTTTTTTCCCCCACAACTTCTCCAGCATTTGTTGCTGCTGTCATTTTTGACAGGCGTGAGGTGGTATCTCATTGTTGTCTTTATTTGCATTTCTCTGACAATCAGTGACCTGGAGCAATTTTTCATGTTTGTTGGTCTTTTGGATCACTCCTGTAGTGAATATTCTGTTTGTATCCTCTGCCCATTTTTGGATGGGGTCATTTGCTTTTTTGTTGCTAAGTTTGGTGAGCTCTTCAAACTAGTAAAGTAATGGGCCCCTTGGAATATACCTAAGATAGACCTATGAGTTTTTTATTCCAAGATGGAGACCCCCAAATCTCATCTGCTATATTCTTGCCTTTAGGCTCATGATTAGTCAACAATTTGTTATGCTTTATATCTTAATTCTTTTTCAGTCACCAGATTCTAGATGCTACCATGATGCCAACCTGACCTCCCTGGGCAGATGACCTAACCAATGTGTCCTGGAGCCCTGCTCCACTAGGGAAAGAGAGACAGTCTGGGAGTATGGATCGACCTGCCAACGACCATGCTCAGTGACCCATGCTCAGTGGAGAAGCAATTACAGACCTTCCACCTTCTGCACTCCATAGTGATCCTGGGTCCATACTCCCAGAGAGATAAAGAATAGGAAAGCTTTCAAGGGAAGGGGTGGGATACAGAGTTCTGGTAGTGAATTATGTGGAATTGTACCCCTCTTATCCTATGGACTTGTCAATATTCCCATTTTATGAACAAAAAATAAATTAAAAAATGAAGTTTTTACAGCAGCCAGAAAAAAAAGACATAGATAACAATTCAGTTCATAGTGATAATGTAATCAAGTAATTCATTAAGAGGGTATAACAATCCTAAACAGGCACCTTAACAACAGAGCTTTAAAAAAAGACAGAAGTGATAGAAATACATGAATAAACAGACAAATGTAAATTGTCATTGATAAGAAGAGTTGAATGAGGTACTATTAGCTACCTTGAAATAATTACAATTCACACAGCATCACATAGATTAAATTTTCTGCAGTTGCACATGGGACATTTACCAAAACAAGGCATATTCTAGGCCACTAAAATGACAATAAATTTAAAATAATTCAAGTTATACAAAATAAAATCTCTATAACAAAATTAAATTAGAACTTAATATATGAATTCAAGATTATAAAACAAACACACCTGTGAATAAATCATAGGTCCAACAGAAATCAAAAGAGAACAAACAAAAATGTTTGAACACAATAAAAATATACAATGTCACTAAGACAGCACTTAGGGGTAAATTTATAGCATTAAAAACATATTAGAAAAGAAAAAAGTCTCAAGTCAATTATTGTAGCTTTCAATTTAAACTAAACAATGTGTGTGTGTGTTGGGGGGGTAGGTTAAACCAAAGTAGAATCATGAAAGGAAAATAAAATCAGGAACAAGTGAAATAGAAAATCAGAAAGCTCATTCTCTAAATAGGCCAATGAGTTTGACAAGCTTTTGGTGAGAATGATCAAAACCTAAGAGTGAAATACAGTGAAATAAGAGAGCAAAATTATGATTTATACACTAAGGACAAAGAGGTAATATCAGCAAGGTTTAAGATATATGGTAACGTGCACTCAACCGAGTGCGCCACCACTCGGCCACAGGTCAACTTAAGATGTAAAACCATGAACTGTGGAGGATGACAATGGTAAATTGGACATTATTAAAATTAAAGTCAAAAATTTTCTGCTCTTTGGAAAGACCCACTAAGCATCTAAAATGGAAACACAAAATAAGTGTATTCAGAATATAAAATGGACTCATAATACAAAGAGGTCACACACTTCAAAAACATGTGTGTACAAGACATGAAAAAAAAATTACATGACAGCCAGCAAACACAACATCTTTAATCAAGCAAATGCAAATTAAACCCTTAAAAAATCAAGACAACAACAAGTAGTGGTGAGGACATGAGACTAGTCTATCTTAAAAAAAAATGATAGAAACAAGTGCTAGCAGGAATGTAGAGAAAAGGAACTCCTTTATGTGGTTAGTGGAAATGTTAATTGATCTATCCCCTACAAAAACAGTAAAGAAGTTTATAAAATATAAAAAAATAGAACTATCATACATTCTGGTAATTCCTCTCTTAGGTATCTATCCAGAGAACACACACACACACACACACACACACACAAACTTAAAGAGATAAATAAAAATCTGTGTTGCAACGCTATTGTGATAGTAAAGATTTAGACACAATCCAAGTGCCCAATTAACAGGTGAATGAACAAAAATGGTGTGTGTGTGTGTGTGTGTAAAATACACTCCGAAGTATGAAAAGATGAGACCATGCTAAATAAAATAAGCCAAAGGGAGGAAGGCAAACATCAGGTGTTCTCACTCTTCATGGAATTTTAGAAACAAAGCAATGGAAAAGACAGATAAAACATTAAAAAAAATTGCTGTATTTAGCAGATCTAAGGAAACTAATGGGGAGCTTTTACGAACCCTCTGATGGAGGGAGAAGGCACTTTGGTGGTAGGTGAGGAGTGCAGGCAGGTATTTTGAGGAAATGTGAAGCTGTACCTAAGACAACAATAGTGTTGTGAGACAACATTTTCTCAATAAAAATACAATCTTAAAATAATAAAAGAAAAATGTATTCTTGATTTTTTTTTGAGCTAGAATGGTACTACTAAGTGATGTGTCATATTGCACCTTCCTACTGCTTGACATATTACTTTATTTTTAAACATCTGGGGATCATTTGCTATGTATAAAAATTCAAGTTTGTTCAAAAGTCAAATAATTTCCACAAGGTCTCATTTGAACCTAAGCTTTAATGAAGTTAATTCCTTTGCTCTTACTGAATTAGAACTCCTCCTCGGACGTTGGTCACCACAGCAATTACAAATAGTGACTTGCCTGACCAAATAGGACAGTTTTGCTGTACCTGTGAAACTGTGCTTTCTCATCCAGCTCTAATCTTTTTTTTTTCTTACCATTTGCTTTTAGGTCCCCTGCTTCTTTCATTTATCATGTCCACTATAAGAAGTATCTCTACCACTCGAGGAAGATGGGTCCAGCAATGGGTGCAGCCTAGAATGTCCCTAGCTATGATCACAGAATGCAAGCTCAGACCTACAGGGACGCAGAGGTTTCACAGGCTCCTTCCTGCACAGAATATGGGATCCAGATCAAATCAATGGGGTTTACACTTAACAATATTTGTATACTTTCCCCATATTTGGGAGCTACTCTCTTCCTTGATACAGCTTTCTAGTCCTATTTCCAAGTCTGACAATATCTCCTCAGAAAATACCTTTAGTCCACCTGCATGTTAGCTGTCAGGAGCAGGCAAAAATTAATAAAGTGATGGGCCCCTTAGAATATACCTAAAGTAAACATACTAGCTTTTTCCAAAATGGAGACCCCAAATCTTATCTGTTATATTCTTGTCTTTAGGTTCCTGATAATTAAACAATTTGTTCTTCTTTATAACTAAATGTTTTTTCAGACACCAAGTTGCAGATACTACCATGATGCCAATCTAACTGGCCCAGCAGACGACCTCACTAACGTACTGTAGAGTCCCACCTCTCCGGAGCCCTGCCCCACTAGGGAAAGATAGAAACAGGCTGGGAGTATTGACTGACCTGCCAACGCTCATATTCAGTGGAGAAGCAATTACAGACACCAGACCTTGCACCTTCTGCATCCTATAATGATCCTGAGTCCATGTTCCCAGAGAGACAAAGAATAGGAAAGCTTCCAGTGGAGGGGATGGGACACGGAACTCTGGTGGTGGGAGCTGTGAGGAATTGTACCCTTCTTATTTTCTGGTCTTGTCGATATTTTTTATTTTATAAGTAAATTTAAAAATTCTCATTTCCCAAGCTATAGGCTAATTATTGTCGCTAAGAAAATCCTATCAGCATGTGGATTAGTGATACTACAAACTTCTTGCATCCTCCACTGGACCCTTGAAGCAGCTCAGTAACTTCCCCCTTCCATCTCCCCTTCCACTCCTCTGAAGTGTTGTTACAAACTCTGGGCTCTACCATCTCTGTTTCTTTCTGCTGGTCTGGTGGCTGCTTAACTACTTCGCTATGAAAATTAGACTATCAGCTAAGGCTTTCTCCTCTGGCTTGCAAATCCAGCTTTATCTACACCCTATCTCCCTCACTTCTCAGAGTAAGAGACACCTCCAAACTGATGGATTTGTAGGTCCACCCTCCATCTTCCAACTCTCAAAGACCTCACTCTGTCAGTACATCCTTTCCTCCCAGCTTTAACTAAAAGCATGCCAGAGTCCTTGAACGATTCTACATGCCTCTCCATTTACAACTGTCACTCCTCTTCCCAGATTGGCCTCTTTAAAATTATTATTTATTTACTCTCCCAACTTCCTCACTATCCATTCCATTCTCAACCTACTGCTTATCTAGCTCTAATCATGCTACAACACTGAAACTGCTCTGGCCAAGGTTCCCACCAATTTCCATGTTTTTGAACGCCATGAATATGACTGCTTATTCCCTTCTCTGGCCTCTTGATAGCCTTTGAAACCATGGAAAATCTCGGGACTTTTTTTTTTTTTTTTTAACCAGCATTCTCAGATAATCCTCCTATGTGTCTCTCCCCTTCCCAATTCCTTTTTCTCAGCTCAGCCTATCTTCCTTCTCCTCCCCCCTCCTTTTTTTCTTTATTTACCAGAGCACTGCTCAGCTCTGGCTTTGGTAGTGTGGGGGAATTGTGGGACCTTAGAGCCTCAGGCATAGGAGTCTATTTGCATAACCGTTATGCTAGCTCCCTCGCCCTGTGCTTTATTTTCACTGTGGTTCTTTTAATATCTTTAGGGGAGTTTTTTCCATTACCCACATGCAGATGATTCTCATCTTTTCAATTTACTCTGATCTTGTCCCTAAGTTTTAGATTAAACTAACTTTCTACTGATCATCAACAGTTATATTTCAAAGGCTCCTCAGAATTAACATGTTCAAATACCAACTCATTTATTCTCCCTGACACAACTACTGTTTGACAGTATCTATTAGAATAAAACAAATAGCACCACTACCTACTGCTAGTCAGATAAAGAAAATATATGGACATTTCCTCAAATTTTCCTTTGTCGTAAGCCTTGTACCACCAAGACCTATTAACCGAACCACCTATTAACTGAATCACCTTAGTGATTATTATTAATAGTATTTAATATGATTCTACTTAGCCCCTCTCCTCCAAGACGACTACCAACACTTTAATTCAGACACCTATGTCTTGTGTGGACCACTGTGATTTCCCAATTGGTTTTCCTTCTTTGCCCAGCTTCCTCAACAATCCTATTAGATTGATCTGCCTTAAAAGAACAAAAACAAACAAACAAAAAACTGATAGCGAGTCTTCTTAAACGTTACCAATGCATTATATCTTAACTCTTTTTCAGCCACCAGGTTCCAGATGCTAACATGATGCCAACCAGACTTCCCTGGGCAGACGACCCCACCATGTGTCTTGGAGCCCCGCCTCCCCAGATCCCTGTCCCACCAGGTAAAGAGAGAGAGAGAGGCTGGGAGTGTGTATCGACCTGCCAACACCCATGTTCAGCGGAGAAATAATTACTGAAGTCAGACCTTCCACCTTCTGCACCCTACAATGATCTTGGTTCCATACTCCCAGAGGGATAAAGAATAGGGAAGCTATCAAGGGAGGGGACTGGATAGGGAGCTTTGGGGGTGGGAATTTTCTGGGAATGTACCCCTCTTATCCTATAGTCTTGTCAATATTTCCATTTTTATAAATAAAAGATTAAAATAAAAATTTTAAAAAGTTACAAATACCCTGACAGTTAACATGCATGTGGACTAAAAATATTGCCTGGGAAGATGGTGTCAAGAGTTGAGAATAGGACTAGAAAGCTGCATCAAGGCAGACAGTAGTTCCCAAATAAATATAATATATATAGTATTATATTATATATATATATAATATAAAAGTATATAAAGACCATTAACTATATACCCCATTGATCTGACCTAGGGTCCATGTCTATTCATATTAATACAGGAGCCTGTGTAACCTCTGCATCCCTGTTGGTCTGAGCTTGCATTCCACGGTCACAACTAGGAATATTCTAGGCCACACTCATTTCAGGACCAGTCTCCCTCTAGTGACAGAAAGTAAGTTGACCTTACCTCTCTTTGGAGAGTGGGGCAGTCCCTAAAATTGTTGTTCTACATTTAGGGCAAAAATTAGTAAAGTCATTGGCCCCTTGGAATATACCTAAAGTAGACTTCCTAGCTCCTTCTAACACAAAGACCCCAAATTTCTTTTGCTCTATTCTTACCTTTAGGTTCTGATTATTAAACAATTTGTTCTGCTTTATATCTTAATTCTTTTTTTATGGTGGTTATCTTTTTTTTCTTTATTAGGGGATTAATGTTAGTCAACAGTAAATGCAATAGTTTGTACATGCATAATGTTTCCCAGTTTTCCATATAACAATACAACCCCCACTAGGTCCTCTGTCCTCCTTTTCCAGGACCTGAACCTTCCCCATGCCCCACCCCAGAGTCTTTTACTTTAGCGCAATACACCAACTTCATTCCAAGTTCTGCTTAGTGTTTTCTCTTCTGATCTTGTTTTTCATCCTCTGCCTGTGAATGAGAGCATCCCATATTCATCCTTCTGTTTCTGACTTATTTCACTTAGCACAATTTCTTCAAGCTCCATCCAAGATGGGCTGAAATGGTGGAGTCACCATTTTTAATATCTGAGTAGTATTCCATTGTCTATATATACCACAACTTCTCAGCCACTCATCTGTTGTTGCACATGTGAGTTGCTTCCAGGTTTTAGCTATTACAAATTGTGCTGCTATGAACACAAATCTTTTTGGATGAATGTATTTGGTTCCTCAGGATATATCCCCAGGAGAGGAATTGCAGAGTCATAGGGTAGGTCCACTTCTAGCCTTCTGAGAGTTCTCCAGACTGCTCTCCACAGGGGTTGGACTATTTTTTTATATCTTATTTCCTTTCAGCCACCAAGTTGTAGATGCTACCATGACGCCGCCAATCCCTGGGCACACGACCTCACCAATATATTCTGAAGTTACCAATGGCTTCTCAGGGCCTAGAGAATAATGCCCAAACCTCTTAGCATTGCTCACAAAATTCATTGTGCAACTGGTGTAGTCCTCGTGCTCACTTCATCTTCAACATCAGCAAAATCAAACCGCTTACATTTTCCTGGACAAACCTCTTCCAATATAGTCAGTCACTCGGTGCCCCACATCTCTTTGTGTACTTTATCCTTACTTTCACTACTCTACCTTCACTACACCCAATTGTGAATTCCTGCTCTTGTCATTAAGGAATTTTTGTCACTTTTCTCTTGCCTTTTGAGGCTAAAGCAAATTACTTCAAATCTTGTGGATTAAAAGAATAAAAATGTATTCTTTTCTATTGGGTTGTCAGAAAAGTCATGACACACACACATATGTATATTTACATAGAAAAACATATCATGACTTTTCTGACAACCCAACAGTTTGGGAGGTTAGAGGTTTGTGGCGAGGGTGGTGTTGGCAGGACTCATTTCTTCTGGAGGGACCATGGAAGAAAGAGCTTCTTGCTTCTTCTAGCTTCCAGAGGCTGCCGATATTCCTTGACTCGTGACTAAATCATGCCCATCTCTGCTTCTTTTGTCTTGCTGGCGTCACCTGTAGTCAAATCTCCTCTGCTTCCCTTTTATGTGAGACTTTTGTGATTACAGTGACCCTACCCTGATGATTCAGGATGATTCTCCCATCTCAAGTTTCTTCATTTAAATATACCTGTAAAGTGTCTTTTGAGTAAGGCATCATAGTCACAGGTTACAGGACTACTTAGGGCCAGCCTTCTGTGCAACATAATAATAATCTTAGGTGTATGGCTCCTTGAATGTATTGTGATCTCCTTTCAGGTTGGTCCATTTTTGTTTTCTCTGTATTTTTTTTAATTGAGGACATGTTTTATTTTATTTTTTTATATTTATTTATTTTCCCTTTTGTTGCCCTTGTTTTATTGTTGTTGTAGTTACTATTGTTGTTGTTACTGATGTCGTCATTGTTAGATAGGACAGAGAGAAATGGAGAGAGGAGGGAAAGACAGAGAGGGGGAGAGAAAGATAGACACCTACAGATTAGCTTCACCGCCTGTGAAGTGACCCCCCTGCAGTTGGGGAGCCGGGGGGGCTCGAACCGGGATCCTTACTCCGGTCCTTGCACTTTGCGCCACATGTGCTTAACCCACTGCGCTACTGCCTGACTCCTGTTTTCTCTATATTTGATGTATAGTAAGACATTAATAAAGATTTGTTAAATAACTCTAATAAAGGATTTGTGTTGGGAACGAAAGGAAATTAAGAGTGAGTGGTCTGGTAATGTGAGTCTTCATACCAAACACCTAGTAATCTATCATAATATCAGCCCAATCAAGAGGCAACAGGGGGATGGGGAGAAAGTTCCGAAGACTGGGAAAATCATGAAAGTAACAATTAAAAGAGCAAAAAAAACCAGCAGTAGTCAAGGCCTTATAAATTGGAGTAGGGTGGGACTGGAGAGCACCCAACAAGAAAATTCTTACTAGGGGTGGGGGTAGATAGCATAATGATTATGCAAAGAGACTCTCATGCCTGTAGCTCCAAAGTCTCAGGTTCAATCCCCTGCACCACCACAAGCCAGAGCTGAGCAGTGCTCTGGTTAAAAAAGAAGATTCTGGTCATGTTTAGGACATGAACACACATGCTTTACCATGGCCAAGGACCCAAGTTTGTGTCCCCAGCCACCACATGGGAGTATCATGCAAAGGGGAAGTAGAGCTGACATGTCTCTCCTCATTCTGTGTCTTTCTCCTTTTCTGTCTCCCACCCTCTACCTGGAAAAAAGAAGAAAGAAAGCAGCAGCAGAAGCACCAGCAGCAGAAAAGCCCACTAGAACTAGTAGAAAAAGTCTTGGTGGCAAATAAATAAATAGATAGATTCTTGCAGTAATTGAACAATAAGAAGATTAGGGGCAGAGTGAGGTACTGGTAAGTGGAAAGAGAATAAGAAAGGAGAGTTACTCGTTTTTTAAAATTTATTTTTTATTACCTTTATTTATTGGATAGAGACAGCCAGACATCGAGAAGGTAGGAGATAGAGAGGGAGAGAGACAGAGAGACACCTGCAGCCCTGCTTCACCACTTGTGAGCTTTCCCCCTGCAGGTGGGGACCGGGGTTATCAGATTCACGTTCTTTTTTTTTTAATTTTGTTATTATTATTTATTTTCACTTTTGTTGCCCTTGTTTTATTGTCTTAGTTATTATTGTTGTTGTTATTGATGTTGTCATTGTTGGATAGAACAGAGAGAAATGGAGAGAGGAGGGGAAGACAGAGAGGGGGAGAGAAAGACACCTGCAGACCTGCTTCACCGCCTGTGAAGCGACTCCCCTGCAGGTGGGGAGCCGGGGCTCGAACCAGGATCCTTCCGCCGGTCCTTGCGCTTTGCGCCATATGCGCTTAACCCGCTGCGCTACCGCCCAACCCCCCAGATTCATGTTCTAACAGAATAATTAGAAGTATTACTCCACCATGTCTATCAGCATTTATATGATGCACAATCATAAAAAAATCCATTTAATCATACCTGCTTCCTCATATTAAATTTTCATATTGTACTCTTTTCAGAGAAACATTCCAATTTTTACTTTAGCATACCATTCTCACCAACACTCATTTGAACATCCAGTATTGTTCTGGCCAATCTACCGAAGTCATATATGTGAGGTCCTAGTATCATAGGAATGAATATGCAACATGGATTAATTCAGTATTCTAAATCAAATCATGGGCCAATTCTATTTATGTGTATAATTTTTAGGTTGCTTTTTATTTTTAAATTTAATTTTGCTTAAGTTATAAAAATCAATAATACTAAAAATTCAACTTTACAATACCTTATCATATTCAAATACTACTCATTTAAAGGGAACAAGGGAGTAGGAAAAGAAAGGAAGAGGAGGAAGAGGGGGAGGAGGAGGAAGAAACTGCAAAGTAGAGTAACTCCTAATGTCACTGATAGTTTCTTGGAAACTGCCACTTTAGGAAAATGATTTTTTTAAATATTTATTTTATTTATTTATTCCCTTTTGTTGCCCTTGTTGTTTTATTGTTGTAGTTATTATTGTTGTTGTCGTTGTTGGATAGGACAGAGAGAAATGGAGAGAGGAGGGGAAGACAGAGAGGGGGAGAGAAAGATAGACACCTGCAGACCTGCTTCACTGCCTGTGAAGCGACTCCCCTGCCGGTGGGGAGCCGGTGGGGAGCCGGGGTTCGAACCGGGATCCTTATGCCGGTCCTTGTGCTTTGCGCCACCTGAGCTTAACCCGCTGTGCTACAGCCCGACTCCCGAAAATGATTTATAATAAAGTAGCCTCCAAATCATGTCACTTTGCTCACTATTGGCCAGGACTTCTTTTTTCCCCTTTCAATGTGAAAATGAAATGGCACAATTGAAGAACCTGCTGTTATACAGTGATATTCACTGTCATATACTGATCTCCATGCCAGTTATCAATATCCTGGTCTCTCAGTTTCAACCAATCTTCATTGACTGCTCTGCACTGTGGGAAGTGACCTCTAAGTGTTGTTTGTTTTTTTTCAGTTGACTCAAAATTAAACTTTGTCAGTAGAGGCACAGTAGAGGGAGGAGCAAAGGAGGAACATGAGTTGTGCCCTCCTGGTTTCAGTATGCTTTCCCCATCAATTTTCTTCAGTACATGCAATTTACCCACAATACCCAGTGGTCAGAAGGACATGACATCTTTCCATGGGCACTTAAGTGGCTTTTTAGTAGAAGTTCCCTAGCAATTCACAGCAGAATAAGTGGCTTTCAAAGCGCACCCTTGGTTAGTTGGGTGCACATTGAAAGATGAAGCATCTTTCTGAGATGCTTCCCCTGGACACTAGAAGATTTCCTATGAATTCCACAGCATCTCAATAACGTTCTCTGTAGTCGAATGAATCCTGGCTGTGTCCTCTCCACTGAGGTTCAGATCTCAGCCCTTCCAGGAGGGAAACCAGCCATCCTCCTAGTGTTCCACTTCAGCCTTTGGGATAGAGGCTATCCCCCCGTGTTTGTTTCCCCCGCCCCCATGTTTGTTTTTCTTGTATTTTTTTCTGATACCTCTAATTCAAAGTAGTGACTTTTTCACTATTCAAGTCTCCTGGTTCTTTGTATTAAAGCTTATGTGCTTTAAATTCGAGTTCGGTTTGTTTCCTGATGAGGATATATCACCCATATCCAGAGAAACAACAATGAACTTGTTCTAAGGGGGCCTGTAAGAACATTTAAATGAGAGCAGATAATCCGAGTAATAAAACCTTCACTCTATATTATACTGGTGACATCTGGATTCACAAGAAAGAGAGGACTGGCAAGATAGCTCACTTGGATAGTGAGCTTTGCCATGTGCACAAACCCAGGCTCTAAGCAAGGAGGACGCTTTGGTACTATGATGGTTCTGTCTCTATCGCTTTCCTTCTACTTTCATCCTGGAGTGGTGAAGTCTTGGTAATGACCAAAAAAAAAAGGGGGGGGGGCAAGACAGCTGTTTTAGAATTTTAGTTTGTTTTATAGCCAAACATACTAAAATGTATTATAAAATCAACAACAGCAAAGATGTTTCATTTCATGAATTTTTCAGTTGATCATTTCATACTGCCTGTTCTGATTAAATCAAACTAGCTCAGCACTCAGCTATAAGAGTTTCTCTACATAAGAATTTCATGGTGTGTTTCAAGTCCCCTGAGTCTTCTGTTGGCCACTCCAAACTTGTTCTGCCCTTCCAGAGTGTTTTGCAGATCTAAAATTCTGACTAAAAATGAAAAATGTTTTACAGATCAAATGTTAATCACCACCTCTTTCCTTACAATAGTACTCTACTGAGAATAGTGTCAGAACTATAATATATATATATATGTACAAATATGTATATATATGTATATATATCCTGCATGCCTAAAATAATTTCCCTATCTTCTGATTACAAAAATATTAAAATTCAGTTTTAATAAACGGTGCCAGACTGGATTTTAAATCGTCTCTTTCTAATTGTAGAACACAATATGTCCTTATTTTAGTTTCCTATTCACAGTGACAAATTATTCATGACTGTCATACTTATCCTGAATTGGCACTTAATAAGGACATTTGATCCTATGGTTGAATTTTAGTCTTGCTTTGGAATGCAGTGGCGTCTACTACTACAACCTCACTTAAACATTAATGGAAGACTTGTTTAAAAAAATTACTTGGGTAGCAAATTAAATATGGCTAGAATTTTTTGTGGGGGGCATCTTTTCTGTCCAGAGATATGAACCACATCCCCTCCCCATTAATCTAAGTGGGCTCTGAGACTTCCCTGCTTCCCTGGTGAGTAAAATGTAGTGGAAATAATGTGTCAGTTCACCCACGCGCCCAGTGGGATCAATTTCCTTAATATATTACCCCAGTCTCTGCCACCATACTACTCTGGTTTGTAGTTAGATTAATTTTAAATATCAGATCTTGGGGATGACTAGTCTACTAGGTGCCAAGTTCCACCTAAAATATGTCTCTATAGGAAATATTTATTTGCTATAGTTTATCTCTTTAATTTTTCTTCTGACAACTATAATTTTTATTTAATTTTTTATTTATCAAAAGGAAACATTGACTAAACCATAGGATAAGAGGGGTACAACTTCACACAATTCCCACCACCAGAACTCTGTATCCCATCCCCTCCCAGATAGCTTTCCTTTTCTTTAACCCTCTGGGAGTATGGACCCAAGGTCATTGTGGGATGCAGAAGGTGGAAGGTCTGGCTTCTGTAATTGCTTCCCCACTGAGCATGGGCATTGACAGGTCGATCCACACTCCCAGCCTGTCTTTCTCTTTCCCTAGTGGGGAAGGGCTCTGGGGAAGCGGAGGTCCAGGACACATTGATGGGGTTGACAACTATAAATTAATTAACAGGACTCCTGGATAAATTCCTCTTGCTCTTAGAGTACAATGGTAAGACTATTATTAATTCCTCCTTGCTAAGTGTTCTGAAGACAAAAAAAGTCTTAAAAAGGTGCTAATAGATGGGATGTAGCTCACAGGTAGATAGAGCACATGCTTCACAGGTATGAGGCCCTGGGATTAATATCCAGCCTCAAAGCAAATAAGTGGGGGTCGGGCAGTAGCGCAGTGGGTTAAGTGCATGAAGCACGAAGTGCAAAGACTGGCATAAGGATCATGGTTCAAGCCCCCGGCTCCCCAGGTACAGGGGGGTCACTTCAGAAGTGGTGAAGCAGGTCTGCAGGTATCTATCTTTCTCTCCCCCTCTCTGTCTTCTCCTCCTCTCTCCATTTCTCTCTGTCCTATCCAACAACAATGATATTAATAACAACAATAATAATAACCACAACAACAATAAAACAACAAAGGCAACAAAAGGGGGGAAAAAGAGGGCCTCCAGGAGCAGTGGATTCATAGTGCAGGCACTGAGTCCCAGCAATAACCTTGGAGGAAAAAAATAAAAGCAGACAAGTAAAAAGATAATAGTAATGCATTTACTTTAACTTAAGAGGAAACTCCAACAGAAAGGAGTCACTTTGTAAAACCTAAGTAAAAGAGGGAAAATGGTCCCTTGATCACATTTGTTAATAATCCTGAGAAGGTATTATGGGACGATGGCACACCTGGTTATTATCATGCTCAAGGACCTGGGTTGAAGCACCTGCTTCCTGTCTGTAGGGAAGAAGTTTTATGAGCAGTAAATCAGTGCTGCAAGGTGTCTTTCTCTCACACTCTATCTCCTCCTGCCCCTCTCAATGTCTCACTGTCCTGTCACATATAATGGGAAAAAAAAAAGAAAAAGTAATTCTGAGATAAATTATAAAGTCAAAATAAACATGGAAATGCACTCAAATGAATTCTACATCAAAGAAACACACACTGTAGAAAATAAGAATTGCAATTAGTAAGGTACCCAGGAATACAGAATAAATAGTAAGCAGGAACACAAAGGGGCCTCCAGATAAATCTTAAGAGTTATGAGAAAAAAAATTATATGTCATTCCAAGACAGAGAGTTTGAAAAGATAATAACATAGAAATATGTTCAACTTTGTTTTGGAAATCTGTTTTGTCTACCATACTAGAAGAAAGAAAAACCAAGATAAAGTAATGAAAACTGTAGAGACAGGATTGAGATGGCCAAAACACCAGGATGAATCTAGAGTGAGACACAGTGGAGGACAGGGAGACTGAAGAGGACCTACCTACAAGGTGCTAAGCAAGCAAGGAAGTGTTTCACAGATGCTCGCTATTCTTAATCTTTGCACTAGCATTGTGAGGACAGTATTATCACCCTAACTTGACACCCAGAGAAGTTGAGGTTTAGGAACTCAAGGTCACGTTACCCAGGACAGATCTGGAATGCCTGACTCTTCCTATGCTTTCCCTACTCCAAAAATCTGTAAGGAAAAAAAATGTAAAACCTTGAGCTATGAATTTTTGGTCACTGAAGCTTCACTGCTCCTAGTTGTCTTTTGCAGATAGACAGACAGACAGGCAGACATAGATTTCACAGCACCAAAGCTTCCCATAGTTCAGTGGGGGCTAGACTCAAACCTGAGTTGTCCAAATGGCAAAGGTGGCACACCATCCAGGTGAGCTATTTCTTTCCAACCCTCATTTAATTTTTTTTTATTCATTTAAAAATTAACAACTTCACAGCTCAGGAAGTGGCACGGTGGATAAAATGTTGGATTTTCAAACATGGGGACCTAGATTTGATTCCGGGTATCACAAGTGCCCGAGTGATGCTCTGGTTCATGTTCTCTCTCTCTCTCTCTCTCTTTCTCCCACCCTCCCTCCCTCTCCACCTTCTCCCTCTCCCTTCCCCTCTCCATTAATAAGTATTTTAAAAACATTTAACAACTCCAAACTTTTCTTGGATTTAATAAGAACACAGCAGGACTGCATTGCTCTTAGTCTCATACAAGAGGCCAACATTTTCATTCAGATAACACTAGGTAAGATAATCATATTAAAAATGACAAAATGGAGATGGGAGAGATAGATCATTACTAGAGCACAGAGTCTGCATGCTCGAGGCCCTAGAGGTTCCAGGCTCAATCTCTGAAATCACCTTCTCTAGAAATGAGCAGTGTTCTCTCTCATAAAAAAATAAATCTCAAAAAAGACAAAATGATAGTTTCCAAAGAACAAGATTAGCCTCCCTTCCCCCACCAAAAAAATTAAAAAACAAACATGTGAATGAACAAATAACAAAGGTGGAGATACAAGAACTTGGTAACACTTTCATTTATATATTAAAAGTGTTAAAACATACATGCCTTATAAAGACAGATTAACAAAGCTTTTCAAAAGTCCTCTAAAGCTTATTGACTCTGCACTAAAAAAAACAGAAATATGGAAATAAGTCTTCAAACAGTAGGCTTAAATCTCCCTGGCAGTTATTTCTGAATAGTAATCAAAACAGATAAAAATCTACCCTACTGATTGGGGGGGGATATAAGAAAGCCAAGATAAAGGAGATTATCATAGACAAAATCAATTCAAAGGGACTAGTAGAATTCTTTCCAAATCATTTCAGAAATGCTACTTACGGTGTAACTTCAGATTCACTTTATAGCAGATGCATTATTATTAATATTATATTATGATGATGATGATGTCCTAAGTATCCAGAGAGAATAATAAAACAAGATGTTTATCATATCCTGAATTCCTCTCCCTCCTTACTATGTAACATCAAGGTTAAGGCCCGCTATAGAGATGACCATATTTGAAGGCATCTATGTTTTATTCCTATTTATTTTTTATTTACAGTTTTATTTACTGTACTACTTAGCATTCTGCATAGAATAGCTATCTAGTGAGTCCTTTCCTTCCCAAGGTTGAATGGATGCTTCGTGAAACTAAGAAACCAGATTCCCATTAGGCAAAATGTAAATATCTACAGAGTCTACAGATTTTAATCTGTGACCTCACTAGCTAACAAAATAAAGTCACTTCATTTTCTTTCCCTTGGGAAAACATACATACACGTCTTGTAATAAATAAAAATGTCTAACTTGCTGACTTTCCAGTCATCTCATTCATGGAAACAGTACCTAGGCCATGAGGTAGAAGATGATCTCTTAGTGAGGTATGAGAACATGAGTGTTTTGGAAGTTGTACCATAATCCCTCCTAGGCACTTGCCCTCGCCCCCACCTCCATAGCAGGTAAGCACTATTGTGATTTTAAACATTTAGTCATGCCATTCTTTGCACTTGAGATAAATGGAATTCGATTGTAGGTAGTTCTCTATACCTACTTTCTTTTCATTCATTAGTTTGCTCACAAAATGTGCTTAAATTTACCTTTTAATTCTGCTAAAAGTACTCATGTATATCTTTTAAATTGAGAGAGAGAGAGAGAGAGAGAGAGAGAGAGAGAATTCAGTTCTAGCATGAGACGCTAGGAATTAAACCTGGGGCATCATGCACAAAAGTCCTGTGTTTTGTCACAGAGCTATATCACTGGCTATACACATGTTTGGTTTTTTTTTGGTTGGACATATATCAAGACACTTGTTGGATATATATACTTAGGAATGGAAATACTACATGTTATGGCTAATACGTATGTCAGATTACATGGACAATCTCAGTTTCCCAGGGTAACTGAATTATGTTCCTCTAAGGAGAAAGAGTTCTGGTGGCTGTGTCTTTGCCAGCATCTGGGATTGTCATTTTCATTTGTTAGCCATTTTGTTTGGAGTGCAGTGCTATCAAACTATGCTTTAAAATTGCTTACCTCTGGTGACTAATGAAGTTATGTAACATTTAGTAGTCACCTGGGTAAAATATTTGCTCAAAAATTCAGTCTTTTCTCTAGTCCTGAAACCTGATCTGTCTCTAAGATCGCCACAAAATTTACTGAGGATACTTGATTTCTTTCTCAATAGAGAGGGAGCACCACCCATCACCATAACAAATAATAGGCCCGCACTTATGTAAACTACACACTAGGCTTGCAAAGGAAGTAAGCTATACAAAGGAGAAACTAGAATGCTGGTTGGTTAAAGAGGGACAAATAAATACAGTATTAGGATTACATGGTTTTATATCCCAGTTACGGAGTCTTAAACTTGAAAGCATAACAGTCCGTTGACATTTTACAGATGTAATTTTTGTTAAAAATCAGAAATTGGAACTCGGTAGTAGTGCACCTGGTTGAGCGCACATGTTACAGTGTGCAAGGACCTGGGTTCGAGCCCCAGCTTCCACCTGTAGGGGGGAAAGCTTTGCAAGTGGTGAAGCAGTGTTGCAGGTCCCTATCTCTCTCTCTCTCTCCCTCTCTCTCTCTCTCTCTCTCTCTCTCTCTCACATCACCGCCTTCCCTCTCAATTTCTGGCTGTCTCTAGCCAATAAATAAAGATTAAAAAAAAAATCTGGAATCTTCCTTTGTCCATCAACTATTAACACTTCTTTATCATATCGTTATTAGAATGCTCTGTAAATTCACAGAATATATGCGACATTCCTTAACTCACTTAGTAAATGTAAACATCTACTTTGTGCCAGACAAAGTTCTAGATGCTCAGGTAAAAGCTTTGAAGGAAAAAAAAATAATAACTCAACAAAAAGTACTGGATGATCTCACTCACAGAATGGGGAGAAGAAAAGGTGGAATGTTAACAAACCCTCTCTAACTGCATATCTGAGGTTACTAGAGGACAAAGGACTTAACAGGGAGGGAGAAAGGGAGACAAGTAGCTTCTTCTTCTAGTGTTTGCCCTTCTTCCATAGCCAGTCAACAGCGTCAGGTTGAGCCTGATGTAAAGTTTCGAGACCTCCTTTGAATCTGGAGAGGTGGCAGTCGTTGACTATGTGGGTCATAGTCTGTCTGTAGCCGCAGGGGCAGTTCGGGTCGTCTCTGGCTCCCCAGTGATGGAACATAGCGGCGCACCGGCCATGGCCTGTTCGATAGCGATTGAGGAGGGCCCAATCATAACGTGCTAGGTCAAAGCCGGTTGACGCTTGCAGGGGTCTGTGATGAGGTGTTTGTTCTTTACCTCAGCTGAGGTGTTTGTTCTTTACCTCAGCTGACTGCCAACTCTGTTTCCAAGAGTCTGGAACAGAGAAGTTCAGTGTAGGCGTAGGGGACCAGATTGGGTGACGAGACGTCAAGCGTTGGACAGGGTGGGTGAAGATATCCGCGTATATTGGCAGGTCCGGTCGAGCGTAGACGTGGGAAATGAACTTAGATGATGCCGCATTCTGACGAATATCTGGCGGGGCAATGTTGCTAAGAACTGGCAGCCATGGAACCAGGGTGGAACGGATGGTTCCAGAAATTATCCTCATGGAGGAATATAATTTGGAATCGACCAAGTGGACATGGGGGCTACGGAACCATACTGGGGCACAGTATTCTGCAGTGGAATAGCATAATGCCAGAGATGATGATCGGAGTGTGGAAGCGCTCGCGCCCCATGAGGAGCTGGCCAGTCTTGCAATGATGTGATTCCTCGCGCCCACCTTTGCTGCAGTTTTTATGAGATGTTCGTGAAATGACAGAGTGCGATCGAGAGTAACGCCAAGATAGACTGGCTGGGCTTCATGCCGGATTCTCGTATCGCCAAGCTGCACATTAAGCTCACGCGAGGCCGAGGCATGGTGTAGATGGAAAACAGATGATACCGTTTTTGCAGTGCTAGGGATTAGTCGCCATTTTTTACAGTAATCAGATATCAGAGACATGTCTTTCGTGAGTGTTTCCTCGAGGATGTCGAACTTGGATGCCTGAGTTGCACAGCAGATGTCATCGGCGTAGATGAACTTCCTTGAAGAAGTTTCTGGGAGGTCACTGATGTAAATATTAAGTAGCGTAGGAGCCAGAACAGAGCCCTGGGGGAGGCCACTTGAGACAAGTCTCCATCTGCTAGACTTGTCACCCAGATGCACCCGGAATCTTCTGTTTTGGAGAAGAAACGATATAGTGTTGGCCACCCATGGAGGCAGGCATCTTGAGATCTTGACTAGGAGACCACGGTGCCAGACCGTGTCATAGGCTGCTGTGAGATCAACAAAGACAGCACCCGTCTTTAAATTCTTCTGGAATCCATTTTCAATGTAAGTTGAGAGGGCCAGGGCTTGTTCGCAGGTAGATCTTCCTGGGCGGAAACTAGCTTGGGCGGGTGATAGGAATTTCTCTGTAAGATGAGAAATAAGTGACAGAAGCAGCCTCTCAAGGAGTTTGTAACACACGGAAAGGAGAGAAATTGGTCTATAGCTGGCGGCCAGTGTTGGGTCTTTCTTTGGTTTCAAAACCGCTATTATCTTCGCACAATGCCAAACTTTGGGCATAGACTCAGATTCCAAGATGTGGGACAGGAATGAAACGAGCCACTTCTTTGCCGCGGGACCCAGGTTAAGAATGGGTTCTGGGGTGATGTTATCATAGCCAGCAGCTGTTCCTGGTTTAACCCTCTTCAAAGCGTCTTCCAGTTCAGACAGTGTAAAGGGAGAGAGTTTTGGAGATGGACAAGATAAACGGAAGTGGGATGACCACTCATGGGAAATTTCTCTTTTCCAGACTGGGTCGATCTTAGCACGTCCAACTTGAGTTAGGTGACTGGCCACTGAGTTTGGAGATACGGGAGGATGGGAGACGGGAGGGGGTTGGCTACCGGCACCCAGTCTGTGAAGAAGCTTCCAGGCCTTCCTACTTGAGTGGGTGAAGTTCAGACTTTCCATGAGTTGTTGCCAGTGGGCTTGGCGTGCTGCATCCAGGGAGGCAATGAGATGGTCAGCCACATCTGGGTCGCCCGACTCATCATACTGCTTTAGTAGTTGCTCGCATTCAGCATCAAGACAAGGCGTATAGTTAGCACGTCTCCCACGAGGAATGGCTTGGGAAGCTGCTTTGAAGATGGCTTGGCGGAAGCGCCTGTAGGAATCTTCAGAGGGGATAGAGTTAATTGGAATTGCAGGAATAGATTTGTTGGTAAGATCACTGAACAGACGCCAGTTTGATTTCCGAAAGTTCCATCTTAGTTTCTCCGAGCACAGAATCAGTGGGAGCTGGAGACCAATGTGGATGATAGCTGGGCGGTGATGACTGTGCGGGAAGATCTTGAGAACTTGTCTCGTAGCGGGAAAGGCTTGGCCGTTGACTGTGCTAATCCAGCACAGGTCGGGTGACGAGTCTTTATTCCATCTAGCACTGTGAAAAGAGCCTGGCTATTTGGGATCATATAATAGGGAGAGGTCATTCGCTGAAGCCCAGTCGGCTAAGATAGAGCCGTCAGCACGAGTGGAGGAATATCCCCAAGTAGCTATGGTTGAGGAACAGTGGCAGTTTGGTGAGAGGTGAAGTGTACTAACACATATTTTGAAGAGATGTGAAATTGTATCCCTTTTATTATTTTTTTAAAAAAGTTATTATCTTCATTTATTGGCTAGAGACAGCCAGAAATTGAGAGGAGGAGGGAAGCTAGAAAGGAAGAGAGACACCTGCAGACCTGCTTCACCACTTGAAAAGCTTTCCCTCTACAGGTGGGTACTGGGGGCTTGAACCTGGGTCCTTGTGCACGGTAGCATGTGCACTCAACCAGGTGTGCCACCACCTAGACCCATATCCCTTTTATAAAACAGCATTTCCTCAATACATGTCAGAAAGGGGAAAAAAATCTCTACCTTCAAATCACGCACACATCTAACATATTTCTTTGGGGGTGAGGTGGAGGCTTCAAGTTTATGTGGGTTCTAGGATATAAAGGGTGAGGGCTAGTGGCCTGAGACAAGGGGAGAAATATGGCTTTTGAAGTCCAAAAGACAGACCAACTTAGTTTCACCTGACTCAATCACTTTTGTGCATCAACAGGTAAGTTCTTTTTTTTATATATAAAAATTTTATTTATTTTTTATTGGCTGGAGACAGAGAAAAATTGAGAGGGATGGGGAAGTTAGAGGTAGAGAAAGACAGAGAGACACCTGCAGTCCTGCTTCACCACTTGTGAAGCTTTTCCCATGCAGGTGGAGACCAGGGGCTTGAACCTGGGTCCTTGTGCACTGTCTTGTAAGCATTTAAACAGGTGTAGCACCACTTGCCCCCTCAACTGGTAAGTTCTTTAACTTCTCTCATCCTTAATATCCTCAACTACATTATGTTTTTGCAGGATTTTTCTCACCATTAAATGAGATGACATATATAAACAGTATCTAACAACATGTCTGACATTTTAAATAGTGGATTTTCAGTAGAAGGCAGCAACTAAACAGGAGAATATGCTTATTCATTTGGTTTTACATGAAATCTTGACTACAAGCAGAAGCACAAAACTGTTTCTGTTTATACATACTGCTCTTTTTGATGTACTGTTACTAAAATATGCTGATTATATAGTCAATTATTCATGATACTGCAGAGGTAAACAGTTAAGATATTATAAAGCAACAATTCATATGAAAAAAAAAGCTTTTTAAAAAGCATTGTTTTAACCCATTTCTAAGACTACTTCTTTCCTAGAGGGAAAAGTTTAAATCTTCTAAATTCAGTCTCTTCAACTGACAACAAAGGAAACAAAGAAATAGGAAAAGATACATGATAGAAAGCTGGAATATGAATAAAGACAAACATTCACTCAAAAAAAATGTGAACGGTTTTAGATTGTTATGATTTATTTTAGCTGGACTTATCTATTGAGGGACCCTTAAAAGCTGTACCTTGTAACACAATAGACCCCTTTGTGGGCCCCTATAGGACCTTGACCTCAACATGGATCAACAACGGTAGAGAATGTTCCATCCTCCAAAGGGAGGCTGGACAACATACTCTATCTTCCACCTGAGGAACATGGGTCCCGAAATTGGGGAAGCTTGGAACATTCCTACCCATGACCACAGAATATGAGCTCAGATCTACAGGGATGCAGAAGTCACACAGGCTTCTAAGATGAATATTGGCCCCAGATCAGATCAAATCAATGGGGTTTACAGTCAACAATATTTATATACCTTCCCCATATTTGGGAGCTACTCTCTTCCCTAATCCAGCTTTCTGGTCCTTTTTCCAGCCATGACATTATCTCCCCAGACAATAAATTGAATCCACCCTGCATATCAGATGTCAGACTCAGGAAAAGAAAAAAAACATGGGCCCTTTGGAATATAACTAAAATAGGACTACTAACTGTCTTTAAAACAGAGATCCCCCAAATCTTCATCTGCAATATTCTAGCCTTTAGGTTCATGATTATTCAACAATCTGTTCAGCTTTATATGTTAACTCTTCTTTCAGACACCAGGTTCCAGATGCTAACATGATGTCAACCGGACTTCCCTGGGCAGATGACCCCATCAATGTGTCCGGGAGCCCTACTTCCCCAGAGCCCCACCCCATTAGGGAAAGAGAGAGACAGGCTGGGAGTGTGGATCGACCTGTCAACTCCCATGTTCAGCGGAGAAGCAATTACAGAAGCCAGACCTTACCTTTTGCACCTCATAATGTCCCTGGGTCCATACTCCCAGAAGGATAAAGAATAGGAAAGCTATCAGGGGAGGGGATAGGATATGGAGTTCTGGTGGTGGGATTGTGTGGAGTTGTGCCCCTCTTATCCTATGGTTTTTGTCAGTGTTTCCTTTTTATAAATAAAATTTTTTTTTAAAAAAGCTGTACCTTGGAGATATCACAAGAGTTAATAGGGGCCGGGTAGTGGTGTACCTGGTTGAGCACACATGTTGCAATGCTCAAGGACCCAGGTTTGATTCCCCAGTCCCCACCAGCAGGTGTCTCTCTGTCTCTTGCCCTCTCTATCTCCCCCTTCCTCTCGACTTCTGGCTGTCTCTACCCAATAAATAAATAAAAATAAAAAAGAGTTAATGAATGACTCCTGTGTCTCATGGACTTCTAACGCAGGGTAATTATGACAACTGCCCAACAAGAAGCTCCTTTCCTTGCACCTGGTATCATATACATAGTATAGAATTAATTCCCTGAGCTTGAACTATTTACTGAAATAAGCCAAAAAGAGGAGGGCAAATACCAGATGATCTCACTCACAGACAGAACTTAACAAAAAAGGACAGAAAGGGAATACAGAGTAAAACTTGGGTTGGGTTTGGCATATTATACCAAAGCAAAGGACTGTGGGAAAGGAGGAGTGCTGGGGAAGGAAGCTTTGGGGACCTGGTGCATGCAGTAAAAAGCGACCTATATTAGAGGTGAAAGTATTTTGCAGACACCTATCACAAGGACGTGGGAAATTGTACCTATGTGTCAACAACTGTACAGTGAACCATTAACCCCCCTCTCCTAAAATCATTCTAATCTTATTTTCATTTTTATAGATGTTAACAGTGGAAAACACTGTTCACAGATCATGTAGATGTTAGTATATAGCCCACATATAATTCTACTGGCTGCAAACCTGAGAGAAATTAAAACATATTTCTGTACAAAAACAGAGATTTAATTTTCATTATATGCATTACTTATGCTCTATAATGTACTGTGACTGATGAATGAGCAAAGGCTCATCTGTTGCTCCTGGGGCAATACAGAGTTAGGTTCTTGTGAGTTTCTCATCACAACATCCCTATAGCTCAAGCCTTTATCTCACACATGTCATTTCTTCTGTAGGGCACAGGACAGGCAAGTTGTGCTCAGGAACACTGGTTAATGCATCTGCATTCAACTTGGGGGATATCTGGAACAGCAAACTCATCAGCTCCAAGCTCAAAAATGAAAAAAAAAAAAGTTGGCATTAATAAATTGCAGAAAGGGCTCTTGCTTACACTATGAGAATCAAAATAAGAAGACACAGTATGGTTTGTCATGTCAGATGGATATACATATAATGATCAGTTCAATCTCTTTTTTTATTTTTCCAATCATTTTTATCAGTAATTTAATATTGATTTATAGATAGCAGGGTGCCCAACCCCCAAGAGATCTATGTCCCTATTCCCTCCATTGGAAACTGCAGTAGTTCTCCCAAGGTCATAGATATGGATTCACTATTATTTGTATAACTATCGAACATATATTTGCCCATTTTTTTCTATGGTCCTGCCTTCTCTTCCTTTCTAAATCACACCTATTACTACTTCTGAGTGTCCTTCCTTATTTCCTCCTCTCTCTCGGGGTCCTGATAGAATTGGAGTTCAGAGCTGTCTGGTCAGATTCTCCTAACATTTCTCCCCCTCTGGGAGTATGGACCTTTTTATTCCGTGTTCAACATCTGTTTATGAATAAGCATGAAAGTACCACGATATTTGTTTGGGGATAATAAATAAAATTTAGGGAGTAGGCATATTTACAAATATGGAATCGATAAAGACAGATTGTACATGAAAAGTCCATAGCATTCTTATACATAATAGTTGAAAGTGGATATGACCCAAATGTCATTGAGTAGTGATTAAAATATTGTATATCCTACTGACAAAAAGTATTTATCAACTAGAGGACAATTATTGTCTCTATGACAACATTTATTAGAATCACCAAAGAAGTAAATGCAGTAAGAATTCAAGGTTAGCTTAGACCCCACAAAATCCTCTTCTAATAATTGTTTGTTCAACACTTTGACAACTGGGAGAAAACCTAAGCTTGTCAGGTCAAGAAGAGATCAGAAAAGCTGGAAGAGGGGGTCGGGTGGTAGCGCAGTGGGTTAAGCACATGTGGTGCAAAGCGCAGGGACCAGCATAAGGATTCTGGTTCGAGCCTCTGGAGTGGAGTCGCTTCACAGGCAGTGAAGCAGGTCTTCAGGTGTCTATCTTTCTCTCTCCCTCTCCGTCTTCCCCTCTTCTCTCCATTTCTCTCTGTCCTACCCAACAACGATGACATCAATAACAACAAAAATCACAATAAAACAACAAGAGCAACAAAAGGAAATACATAAATAAAATGAAAAAAAAAACATTAAAAAAAAAGAAAAGAAAAGCTGGAAGAGGGAAAGAGACTGGCTCACTTAATGATGGCCTTCTTGGTCACTGCCAGGCCAACCCATCACCTGGAACCCCAGTCAGGGAATTCTTGGATTTCCCCATTGATTCAATGGGCCTAGACCTCTAATAGTTCCCTCTCTCCACCATCACTGGTCACTTCCTTCAGGAATGTCATTATAAGTCCTCTTGTGGGGTTCTTCAGGACCATACCTTCACTATCAACTACCAATGGTAAGGACTGCCTCACTCTCCAAAGGGAGGCTGGGTCATCCTACTCTGCCACTCAAGAAAAACTGGTCTTGAAATGAGTATGCCTAGAATGTTCCCAACTGTGACCATGGACTGCAAACAGACTGATAGGGACTCAGATGCTATATAGGCTCCTGTGTTAAATATGAATAGATATGGACCCAGGGTCAGATCAATGTGGTAAATAAGTTAATTGTATTTATATATTTTCTTCAAGTCTGGGGGTTACCCCCTGCCCTGATCCACCTTTCTGGTCCTATTTTCAACTTTGACACCATCTTCTCGGACAGTATATTTAGTCTAGCAATAACCTTGATTGCCTGAGCTCCAGCAAAAAATACCTGTCATGGGCTCCTAGGAACACATCTAAAATAGACTTCAAAGCTTCTACCAACCCTAAAATTCTTACTTCAATCTGCTTTATAACTACTTTGGGGTTCCTGTTCATTAAATATTTCATTCTGTTTTATATCTTACTTCATTTCAACTACCAAGTTGCGGATGCTACTGCAGTTTCATCCTGCACTCTCTGGGCTGATGACCTTTCCAATGTCTCCCAGAGCCTCACCCCTCCAGAGCGCTACCCCACTATGGAAAGACAGAAACAGGCTGGGGGTGTGGATCAATCTGCCAATGTCCATGTCTAGTGGAGAAGTAATTACGGAAGCCAGACCTCTCCCCTTCTGCACCCCATAAAGAACGTTGGTCCATACTCCAAGAGGGGTAAACATTAGGGGAAGATGACCATTAGGGGCTCTGAACTCCAATTCCATCAGGACCCGAAGAGAGAAGAGAAAAAGTAAAAGAGAAAAGAAAAGAAAAAGGGACACTCAGAAGTAGTAAGTGTGCCTTAGACGAGAAGGCAGGACCATAGGAAAAAATCCATATCTGTGATCTTGGGAGAACTACTGCAGTTTCCAATGGAGGGAATGGGGACACAGAACTCTGATGGTGGGAAAGGTGTGGAATTATACCCGTTATCTTACAATTTTGTAAATCAATATGAAATCTCTAATAAAAATTTTAATTGTATATCCACACAATGGACTATTAATCAGTTATAAGCAGGAATGAAGCATCAATATATAATACAGTATGAATGGCTTTTGAAAGCATGACAAGTGAAAGCAGTCAGATACAAAGGGTGAGGGTTGTATAATTCCATTACATGAAATGTCCACAATAGGCAAATCCTCAGACACAGAGAGTAGACTAGAAAAGGAAAGAATAAAGGGTGTAGTTATGGAGTGAGTTTCTTTGGAGAGTGATGCAAATGTTTGAAAAATAAATTGTGATGATTGGGCAGCTCTTCAAATACACTAAAAACGAAAATAAGCCCACTCAGACCTCGTAAGTAGGATGAGTTATCCTATCTACCATAGGTGAGGGGGAAACAGAGTCAAGCAGCATGCTTCAGCATTTTAAAAAAGCAATTTATCACCTGTTTTCTCATACTATTATATTTCCTGAATGTGATGTTAAGATTAAATTGAATATAGGCCAAAAAGCTTTGAGAGCACCAGTATATAAATAAGACAGTCACTTCATTGGAAGTCATAGCTAAGTAATATGAGATGGGAAATCCAGATTAGGAGACATTTATGAATGAAACATTACTATTAGAGATTGTGGCCCACATTTTTGGTGTAATATCAAGTGTTTATATCTAGGATTGTAATGAACAGTATGAGTCATTTTCATTTAATAAGCAGCCATATTCTTTCAGAAGCAGGTAAGAGGCACTTAAATCTCTATGTTTTCAACAGAAATATCTAATCATTAAAAAATGTATGTATTAGGGGCCGAGCAGTGGTGCACTCAGTAGAGCCACTTGACCAAAAACCTAGGTTCAATTCTTGGGTGCCTACTAGTAAAGGGGAAGCTTCACATGTTGTGAAGTAGTGCTATGAATCTCTCTCTCTCTCTTTTCTTTCTCTCTCTCCCACCCTCCCCCTCTCAATTTCTCTCTGTCCTATCAAATAAAAGAAAAAAAAGGCCACTGGAAGCAGTGGATTCATCATACAAACACCAAGCCCAAGCAATAATTCTGAAGTGTGTGTTTGTGTATATGTGTGTGTGTGTGCATATTTTAAGTTGGTCGTTCAATCTCAAAGGCTTCAATGCAGTCCCCCAAAATACATGTCATCAAGGCATCAAATAAGTTTGCTAGAGTAGTACTCAACTTATCGTCCAAGATATGTGAAGGTACATTGTTTTCTATTATCAAATTTTCTTTAAAAAAAGAAGAAAAACAAACAAACAAAAATTGAATGGGAAATCCCTTTCAGGAATACATAAGCCACTGAGCCCTCTACTAATTACATGACTAATATGGTCAGGAACTGTGAGGGGGGGTGTGTTTTTAGTGAAAATTCACTATCTACTACGTAATTATGTCAACCTACTTCACAAACTACAAACTACCTTTAATTCCCCCACTGAACTACTACGAATGAATGTTTTTTAAAAAATATTAGTCAAGTATTGTGTGAAAAGTATGTTATTCATGGAAACAAGGAGAACAGAACTTTGCTGGAGGATATGATGTCTTACACAAGGTGCAGGTATGAAATTATACCCCTGAAATCTTATAATTAAGTATAACACTGTGAAATCACTAATAAAAAAGGAAAGTGAAAAAAATCTAGCCTGGGCAAAAACACAATCTGAAAAGTATAAGCATATATATTCCATGGAATACTACTCTATACTCAAAAAAGATATTGTGTCCACTGAGACAAAATTGATAGAACTGGGGTTGATTATGCTTAGCGAAATAACTAAAGAGATGAAAGACAACTACTGGATGGTTTCACTCATATGTGGAATCTAGGGACCTGATAGGCATGAACTTGGAAAAAAAAAGCAAATTGTTTTGAAGACTTGTAAGCACATGGTGGCAATCTTTGAGAAATGGGAGGATGGGGACACAGAACTTTGGTGTTTGGTATGGTGTGAAAGTATACACTGTAATCTTACCATTTTAAACCCTACTAGTAATCACTAATCAAAAGTAAAAAAAAAAAAAAAGAAGTTATGGGATATATATCCCATGGAATACTACTCTGCAATTAAAAAGATACCCAAAAGAGGTGTGATTAAGAAAGTTTTGGGGGGAGTCGGGCTGTAGCGCAGCAGGTTAAGCACAGGTGGCGCAAAGCACAAGGACCAGCATAAGGATCCCGGTTCGAACCCCAGCTCCCCACCTGCAGGGGAGTCGCTTCACAGGCGGTGAAGCAGGTCTGCAGGTGTCTATCTTTCTCTCCTCCTCTCTGTCTTCCCCTCCTCTCTCCATTTCTCTCTGTCCTATCCAACAACGACAACAACAACAATAACTACAATAAAACAACAAGGGCAACAAAAGGGAATAAATAAATAAAATAAATATAAAAAAAATTTAAATAAAAAAAAGAAAGTTTTGGAGGGAAGGGTGGTAGATAGCATAATGGTTATGCAAAGAGACTCTCATGGCTGAGGCTCTGAAGTCCCAGGTTCTCAGGTTCAATACCAGTACCACCATAAGCCAGAGATGATCAGTGCTCTGGTTAAAAAAAGAAAAAAGAAAAGAAAAGAAAAGAAAAGGAAAGGAAAGGAAAGGAAAGGAAAGGAAAGGAAAGGAAAGGAAAGGAAAGGAAAGGAAAGGAAAGGAAAGGAGAAAAGGGAAGAAAAGAAAGTGAGGAGAGAAGAGAGGAGGGGAGGGGAGGGGAGGGGAGAGGGGAGGGGAGGGGAGGGGGGAGAGGAGGGGAGGGGAGAGGAGAGGAGAGAAGGAGAGGAGAGGAGAGAGGAGGGGAGGGGAGGGGAGGGGAGGGGAGAGGAGAGGAAGTAGTTTGGGAGTATATGTATACAATGGAATACTGCCCAGTTGTAAAAAATGAAATTTTCTTCTTTTCCATATCCTGGATGACACTTGAAGGAATCATGTTAAATGAAATAATACCAGAGAAGGATGAAAACGAAATAATCTCATTTGTAGGTGATACTTAGGAAGCAAGACAAGAAAACAGAAACGTATGATGAAACTTTGACTGGATGTTGTGTATTGAAACAAAGAAAAGGACTCTGGACTGGGGGATATGGAGAGAGGAGGGTTTAGGGACTTGGGCTGGTGGTGAGATATGAAACTGTACCCTTGAACTACAAAAGCTGGAAAAGGGCAAGAGATTGGCTCACTTAATGGTGGTCTCTTTGGTCACTACCAGACCATACCTGGGGCCCAAGCCAGGGAATCTTTAAATTCCCCCCATAGATACAATGGGCCCAGAGTTCTAACAGACTCCTCTCTCCATCGTCACTGGTCACTTCCATCAGGAATGTCATCATTCCCCTTTTGTGGGCCTCTCCAGGACCTTCTTCCCACTATAAAGTAGCAATGGTAGGGACTGCCCCACTCTCCGAAGGGAGGCTGGGTCATCCGACTCTGCCACTCAAGGAAGACTGGTCCTGAAATGAGTGTAGTCTAGAATGTTCCCAGCTGTGGTCATAAATTGTGAGCTCAGACCAACAGGGACTCAGAAGTTATACAGGCTCCCTTGCTAAATATGAATATACATGGACCTTGGGTCAGACTGATGTGGTAAAGAGTTCATTGTATTCATATATTTTCTTCAAGTTTGAGAGCTACTCTCTGCCCTAATCGAACTTGCTAGTTCTATTCTCAACTATGACTACATCTTCCTTTTTAGGCCACCTCCATGTTAACTATCAAGATCAGGCAAAAATTACTAAAGTCACAGGCCCCTAGGAACATACCTAAAATAGAATTCCTAGCTTTTATCACTCTAAAAATCCCTATTCTCACCTAATCTATTCCTACTTTCTGGTTCCTATTTATTAAACATTTTGTCCTGCCTCATAAGTTACTGCCCATCAGACACCAAGTTGCAGATGCTACTATCATTTTATCCTGAACTCCATGCACAGACCACCTCACCAATGTGCCCTGGAACCTCACCCCTCCAGTCCCCTACCTCACTAAGGAAATATAGAAACAGGTTGTAGGATATGGCTCGATCTGCCATGCCCACGTCCAGCAGAGAAGACATTACAAAAGCCAGAATCCCTATCTTCTGCACCCCATAAAGAATTTTGGTCCATACTCACGGGGGGGGGGGGGTTGTTCGGGGAGGGGAAGGTGACTAGAGGGTTCTGAAACCCAATTCCATCAGGACCCAGAGAGAGATCAGGAGAGATAGAAATACATTCAGAATTAGTAGCAGGTATATATGTGACTTAAATGGAAGAGAAGGCAAGACCACAGAAAAAAAGTGACCAGATAGATAAGATAGACAGACAGACAGCTATAGAAATAATAGTCAATCCATATCTGTAACCTTGGGAGAACCACTACAGTTTCTAGGGGAGGGAATGGGCACAGAAAACTCTGGTGGTAGGAACAGTGTGAAATTGTACCCCTGTTATTTTGAAAATTTGTGTATCACTAATTAAAAAAAAAAGAAGGCAACTGTCCCTTCAGTCAACAACTTTCCTGTGAACTATTATTTCCCTAGTAAATAATTTAAAATATACAAAGGAAGAATAAACACTAGCAAAATTTAAGGACTTCATCAGTTGTTACATCTAAAATTAGTAATACTAATTACCAAAATAACTGTTTGACAATTCAGAAAATGAAGCTAAACACATAACATATACATATATATATATGATAGGTCACATAAAGGATAATTCATTAATGTTTGAAATAATGGGCCTTTCCATTTCAAGTAATCCATAGAACATAATGATATTTTAAAAGTGATCAATTTAAAACATATTAACAACAATTCTTATTTTATATATGAAAATATTAAAGAATAGTGTAAATCTTAATAGTTTAGAGTTTGTTGTATCATTTCTCTAACACTCTCAGTTGTAAACTATAGTGGAAGAAATGGTCACACTAAGAAAAAAGCAACTCAAAAGATTTAGGCTAATGATTTCTGCATGCAAACGAAGACGATATAGATTTATTCACTAGACAAGCAATTACTCCATTAAACAATCACAATTTTCTTATGTAAATTAAAGCTTTTAAAATATTCATGTTTCCTGAGGAAAACAAATGATAGTTTTTTTTTATTATGTTCTGAGCTACATTAATCAGATTTTGCCTATACAGAACAATTTGAATTATTTGGAAACCAAAATCTTTATTTTTATTTATTTATTTTATTTATAAAAAGGAAACATTGACAAAACCATAGGATAAGAGGGGTACAACTCCACACAACTCCCACCACCAGATCTCCCTATCCCATCCCCTCCCCGATAGCCTTCCTACTCTTTATACCTCTGGGAGTATGGACCCAAGGCCATTGTGGGATGCGTCAAGTTTTTGCCCATGTGCTCAATTTTTTGTGGGTTAATTATCCATATTGTGGATGAGGACAGAGATGATGAGGAAACTTATAAAAGTCATTTTAAAATAATTTTTGTTAGCAGAAAGTACAAAAACAGCACAGAAGTCTTATGCATCCTTTACTCAGTCTGTCACCTTAGTACTTAGTAGTTGTGTATCCTTTATTCGGTCTCTCACCTGTAGTACTACATCAAAACCAGGAGACTGACATTGGTATAACTGGCATACACCCATCAGCTTTACATATTCCTGTATGTGCTCAGCAAGTCAGTTTTACTGCCCTGTAAATATTCCTGTAGCCATCACAACAGGCATACAGAAGTGTTCCCAAATATCTCCACAAGGATATCACTATGCACCTGCTTTCCATTTACTGGTCCCCACCTATAGGAGAAAAGCTTCATGAGTGATGAAGCAGTGCTACACCTCTCTCTCTCCTAACCCTTTGCCCTCAATTTCTGTCTCAATTAAAAACAAAAGGATAGGGAAAAAGGGGGGTGGCCTCTATGAAGAATAGATTTGCTATGCAGGCACTGAGCCCTAGGTATCACCCTGGTGGTGACAAAAATTTATATATACATTCAAAACATAAAGGAAATGCTTAGACTGTCAAGATTTCAAAAGCAATTTCCTTGACCATGAACCCTCTACAACAAAAAGGGCAATGCTGTTTGTCTACCCTAATATACTTAGTAGCAACCTAAGAAAACACACACTTGTACGTATCCCAGATATTTTTCTATTTTCAACATTCACTTGAAAAGAAATCTCAGTTTTAATGTTAAATATTTTTGAACTTGCCAATATATCACAATTAAACGCTATATGTGGAATTGTTTTAAAGATATAATAATATGTGTGTTCTATTAGGTGAAGTCTCTCCCATCCTCCTCCTCTAAAGTTAGAGCAAGAATCCGAATTCTACTCAGAAAGATCAAAAATACTCTGCAGATTTTCGAAATTACTTGGGAAGTCAATTTAAACACCTGACTTGAATGTTTTACTGATCACATTGGGGAGATGCATGAAAGACTTATCTTTCTCCCCATACAGAATCTGCTTTCCCTTCCTCCTCATCCTCTTCCTCACAGCCTTCCAGTGGACCAACTTTATCTTCATCTTCTTTGTCTCCAATCATTATTTTCTTCTAATGGAGTCTGATGCTTCATTATCCTCCTGATCCAATCCATTTAAGTATGTGATTGCTACAGCGGACGAAAAGTACTTTATATAGTCTTCCTGAGTTTTGATCTCACAGTCAAACAAGCCAAGACCTTGCAAATGTTTCAGGTTCTGCAGACCTTCTACTGTATTGAGACCTTTGACTTTGTTGCCACTCAGCTTGAGTGGTAAAATGTAGACATTGTTCTGCCAGGACTTCCATGCCTCCAGAAATGTGACTAAATCCCAACTCCTGAGGTTTCTTTCAGCTGGACAGCTGGGTCAGTGAATTTAGTTAAAACATAGACATCCTCAGAGACTCCAGCTTTTGAAAAGTTATCATTCAGGTCCTCAATTTCCCCACTGAGCCACAGGCAATTCTCAAGGGCTAACACTATCACTTCCTCTGAGGCTCCGTTCCTTTATTTTCATGCCCTCCCCTCTTCTTCTCCTTTTCCTGCTTTTCCCGTCACTGCCCATGGTAAGATTTCTAAAGATCTGAGATGAATAAAAGAACTGCAAATGTAAATGCCCATCACCATCTGATAGGAAGGGATGAAAGAAAAGAGGAACAAATAGCTGCCCTTCACCACCTTGTCCGTGCAAGCAAACATGCAGGCAAGCCTGTTCGCTTACACATACACTTCCCAACGCAATTCCTTCCTTGAAACAAACTCTTAAGTCCCACAAGCGCTAAAGTATTGACCTTTCAGTTTCCACAAATGCGCGTTACATGACTTGAGCAAAACATGAGTCTCGTTGTTGGCTTGGAGGCAATTCATATTAGAATCTTCTAGATCTCTAACTATCACATCTTTGCTAATATTTGCCCTCCTTCCCTTCCCAACCCATCCTATAAAACCAAAAATTAAACCCAAACATATATAAGCATATTTCATGCATTTATTAAAAGAAAACAACGGGGGGTTTCTTATAGCAATCCTCAATGTTTCTATCACTCTATAATGTTTCTACCTTTCGAATACTATATTCTGAAATTCTGACAAACTATAATAGAGTTGAAACTGTCTCCACCCACTTCCCACTACAGTTACCCTTCATTCCCCCACCCCCAGATGAAGGTTAGGTTGATAAATGGATTTGGGAGATGAAATAAAGCCAGACATCAAATAACTTACTTGAAATCCATCTCTTACCTTCTGTACTTAACCCTGGACTTGATGTGAACTTGGCTACATCAACAATTTTTACAGCAAATTGCTGCCCAGTTTCTCTGTTGATACATCGTCGTACAACACTGAAGGGACCCCTAGAAAAAAAAGTAAAGCCAACTTTAAATAATTGATTTTCCTCAGATTCTCATTCTCTTCAGTATCCAACTGATGTTCCACTGTCTACTATAACCGTAGTTTTGAACACTAAATTTAACTTATACAATTGTCATGTTCTGTAACTCATGCGGTATATAACTCATGGACAATGAATTATAAGCAGAAAAATTCATAAATGAATACTATGCTGTGTACAAGACAAATAACATTCACATTTCACATATTATCAGCATCTTAAAAAATTAAGAAATTCGGGGGCCGGGCAGTAGTGCAGTAGGTTAAGTGCACATGGAGTGAAGTGCAAGGGCCAGCCCCCGGCTCCCCACCTGCAGGGGGGTTGTTTTGTGACGCAGGTCTGCAGGTGTCTTTCTCTCCCCCTCTCTGTCTTCCCCTCCTCTCTCTATTTCTCTGGCCTGTCCAGCAACAACAGCAATGGCAACAATAAAAAAAATAACGACAATAGCAACAAGGGCAACAAAAATGTGGGAAAAAATGGCCTCCAGAAGCAGTGGATTCATGGTGCAGGCACCAAGCCCCAGCAATAACCCTGGAGGAAAAAAAAAAAAACTAAGAAATTCACCACAGTGTTAGTACATATAGCTTTTATATTTTGAACAAGAATTTTTTATTAGTGATTTAATAATGATTGACATGACGGTGGGATAAGAAGGGTACAATTCCATACAATTCCCACCACCAGAATTCCATATCCTATCCCCTCCATTGGAAGTTGAACAAGAACTTTAAATCATTCACATTAACAAGTCATGCTGGGTTATTCTCTCAGATAACTCTCAACCCTGTCTGCTTCTCTTCATGTGTCATATTTTATCTAAGGTCCAATTATCTGCCAACAGGACTGCTGAAAAAAGTTGTTCCTTTCTTTCATTCATGAAGTGATTTCTTTAAGTGAAAAGCTGATGCTATTTTCCTACTCAAACCCCGAGAGAAGGTACTTGCATGTATTTGATCAAGAATAAAAATACATAAGTAACCCCCAATTAAGAGAAAATATTCTTCCACCTTCTGCACCCCATAAAAAATTTTGGTCCAGACTCCCACAGAAGGATAAAGAATAGGGAAGCCTCCAATGGATGGGATGGAACAGGGAACTCTGGTGGTGGGAATTGTGTTATCTTACAGTCTTGTTAACCATTATCAATAAAGAGCAAGAGAGAAAGAGAAAATACACGTTTATAAAATCTAGGCAGAGGACTTCAACAGGCACTTCACAAAGAGAAAGCAATACAACCCCGTGTTCCCCCAAACCACTCTAGTTTCACTTAACATCACAGAGAAATCCTTTGTCCTCTTCCAACTTAAAATTGTTCTCAATTGCAATAGGAGAGGAATTCATTTCCACTATCAAACGCAGTGGTTTTGCTATTTCTTTACCAAGTTTATTCAGTCTTCTCTTCAATTTTAAATTTGTGCCTCTCAATATCAGCCATCAAATCAAATCAAATGGGATGATTGGTAAAGTGCTCAAGCTCAGGCATGTTTTATACACACACACACACACACACACACACACACACACACACTTATAAAACTGCTTGCCTTTTTAAAAATTTAAGTTTATCTCTCTTCTTTCATTAGTGGACAAGCAAAATAATACAAGCTGACCCAGACTTCAACAATTCTCTATGATCATATGAATTAGTTGTTTTCATCATGCTCTCACTGGGAAATCAATTATACCACAGCTTCAAATCTCATCAAGTAACCTCACAAAGCTAAACTGGAGGGAGAAGAAATGACAAAAATGTACTTTTCAGAATTCTATAGAAAGAGAGCATTTTTGATAGTAACTCAGCCCTGCTCAAAATTTTTCTCTTCTGTGAGAAGACAATATAACCAAGTAAGGCAGGACTCCAACAAACATTTTTACTCTCAGTCTGGATGTCTTCTTTGTGATCACTTACTCTGACAATAGCAAGCAATTTCAGGAAATGCTTAACATAATTGGTTTTGTCCACACATAAACCCTGGGGACTCTATTTATACATATACATTTGTGTATTGTGCTTCAACTCAGTACATCTTTTTGGAAACTTTTTGTGTGGGATTATTCACAATTAATTGAGTCAATTCTTTACTTTTTCCTGCTTGAGTAAAGGTGATGAATAAAGTATAACTTCTTCCTCCACTCTTCTAATTACAGTAAAATCAAGAAAATAACGGCAAAGAGAATATTGAGACCAATCCGACACATTTTTATATCTATGAATAAAAATTAAATCAAACTCCCAGTTCTTTAGATTGATTTTACCATGTGAGGTCAAGAAAATGAGAATATATAGACTGTGGAAACAGAATACTAGTCATGCAAAAAAGTTTTCGTGTCAGAGGTAGCACAGGTCCCAGGTTCAACCAGTGCTCTGGTGTAGAAAAAAAGAGGGAAGGGAGGGGAGGGGAAGGGAAGGGAGGGAAGGGAATAAATAAGGACATCTAATGGTTATCAAAGAACTAAAGATAGGTCACAAACAAAGCTTTTCAAAGATCTTGTCACCTTGATGCTAGCAATGGGTCTAGCAATAACATATATGACTTGAATATGAGAAGTTCTAGATATTATCCCTAGCACCATTTAATAGCTATAACTGAGCTGGTAAAAACAAAAAACACTGCCAGAGATTTTTGGTTTTTTTGCTTGTTTAGTCCACCAACTAGAAACTTGGGAACAACTGATAACATTTTTAATGAGTAGATAGTTAACTACGATTTTTAGCGGGACTCAACTACATTTATTTGATCCAAAGGTTAAAAAGAAGCAGGCTATGGGAAAATCTGGCTTGGTGTCCAATCTTTAAAAGGGAGGAGTTGGAAAAAAGTGTGTGTGTAAAGCATCTATTGCTTTACTAACTAGATCTGAGTAACAGTTTAAGGAAGAACAAAAATTGAGGAGACCTAGGTTTCCCTAAATCTTTTTATAAAAAATATATTGCTTTTAAACAGATTGAACATTGTTTTACAATATTCTGACATTTCCGTTTCATATTTGTGCACGTATGTCTAAGACTCCCCACACTCACCAAAGTTTCAGTGCCATTACATTAAAGAAACCCCTCAAAACAAAAAAAGAGGGTTGGGCGGTAGCGCACCAGGTCAAGCATACATAGTGCGAAGCACTACAAGTGGCTCAAGAATCTTGGTTTGAGCCCCCAGCTCCCCACCTGCAGGATGGTTGCTTCACAAGCAGTGAAGCAGATATGCAGGTGTCTATCTTTTTCTCTCCCCTCTGTCTTCCCCCCCCTCAATTTCTCTCTGTCCTATTCAACAACAACAGCAGCAGCAACAGCAACAACAACAAAACAACAATGTAAAAATAAATAAAAAGGAACCCCTCTAATAACCAACCCTCCCTCACTTCTTTTTTTAATATTTATTTATTTATTCCCTTTTGTTGCCCTTGTTTTATTGTTGTAGTTATTGATGTCATTGTTGGTGGATAGAATGGAGAGAGGAGGGGAAGACAGAGAGGGGGAGAGAAAGACACCTGCAGACCTGCTTCACCACCTGTGAAGCAACTCCCCTGCAGGTGGGGAGCTGGGGGCTGGAAACCAGGATCCTTCCGCCAGTCCTTGCACTTTGCAGCACACGCGCTTAACCTGCTGCGCTACCACCCAACTCCCCTCCCTCATTTCTTGTCCCTGTTCCCTGTGATAACCATCAGCATTTGCAAAGTGTTTTCTTAATACTTTTTGCAAGTTCATTTGTTTTAATTATATTCCATGTAAAAGTGAAACCAACTGATAATTGTCTTTCTTTTCCTTTTTTTTTCACCTAACACAATTACCTCAAGTTTCTTCCATTTTGTTCTGAAAGGCACACTGACATCTTTTAATGGCCAAGCAGTATTTCAGTGAGTAAATACCACAAAATTTCCCTATCTAGTCATCTGCTAATGGGCATTTATGCTGATTCTGTACTTTAGCTATAATGAATAATGCTGCTATAAACATATCCTTCTAAATTTGTATTGTCATATCCTTCAGAAAACTGCCTACAAGCAGTACTGTAGGACTGTATTGTTATTTCAATTTTTAAAGAAGTAACCTCCATAATGCTAAACCTTTTGATGCTGAACATTCATCCTCAATTTTTTTCCTACTCTACAGTGTAGTCAGTTCATGAGTATTTATGTGGTAGCAAATACTCATAGAGACTGTTGTAAGCCGTCTTCACAGATTATTATCTTTTTTATATATTTCCCACCTATTCTGGTCAGCAAAATAGTCAAAGCAGGGTGACTGAAGGCATTTCAGGGTTGATGAAATATATACTCTTTATTCAGTTCTCTAAAAATGCCCGATATTGACTGGTCTCGTGGCAGAGGATTTTTACTTGTGACTGCGGCTGCCTGCAGAATTCTATGGTTTTAAGTAAAAGGTCAATTAAACTAGAAGTGAATACTGCCATAACATCCCTATGGTTTTACAAAGAATGCTACTGCGTCTCTAGGCATACACAGAATTCATCAATAGTTTTCATTTATGTGAAGAAAAAGGTTAAGTCTAGTAAAGGAATAATTCTGATACACAAAATAAATATATCAAAATGGAGACTAGGATTAAATAAATTGTGCTTGAATAATTTATTACTGAATATAAAAAAAACTTTGATTCTTATTAACTTGAATAGTATGTTGGTTTCCAGGATAATAAAATTGATGTAGCATAATGCAGCTAATTTATTTTCCTCCCCCAAATCCCACTAAAATGATACCAAAGGAGTTTAAAAATTTTTGAGGACTGGAAAAGGAAAAGAAACAATAGTCAAAATTGAGAAGCAAGAATGCAGACGGAGTAGTGGCAACTGCTTTTGCATTCTTGAGAAAGTTGAACTGCAAAGAGAATAAGGAAAGCGCAGAACTAAACCCGTTCACACTACAGAATGCTCAAGAAACTTATGAACTGGTAGCACCAGATTGCTCTGGGACTAGAAGGCAAAACAAAATGAAGCTAAAACCACAAACTTTGAATGAAAGTTAAAGTAGCAGTTAAGAGTCCTAGATCCCCTCTTCTAGCCCACTGCCACTGATATCCTGGCTTCACTGTTCTCTGGAGAGGATAAAACACGGGATGCAGAGCTGGAATTCCAGGCTGTTGGGGAAGTGGCTGTTGTATGGGAAGCAAAGGAATTATGCATCGCACAGAAAGAGCAGACAGCTCTAACCCCTTTCCCCCTCAACAGCAGACAATGTTAGAAGCCAGATATTTACCCTAATAGGTAAGAGAATTTTCTACCGAATATCTGACCAGTTCAGAGGGAAAGACCTAAAGATGACGGCATGAAGTTGTTCAAACCACTCCACTAGATAGATAACTCTAGAAACCCAAAGTCAACTATTGGGCTGTTGGAAAAGCCATGTCACAGTTTTTGCTTTGGAAACCATAGAAGAATAGGTCATGGAATTTCCGACAACCCAATAGTTCCACCAGAAAGTTGAGTTCTCTTATCAGTTCTCAGTCCTTGTGCTACAGGGTTTCCCACCTCAGCTCTGTTAACATTTGTGGTATTTCTTTGTTGTGCACAGCTGTCCTGTATTTTAGGATGCTTTAACAGTAACCCTTACCTCTGCCCACTAGGTGCTAGTAAGACCTCCTGACCCAGTTTTGAAAACCACAAATGCCTCCAGGTATTGCAAAATGCCCCCTGTGGGCCAAACAGTCCCTGACTAACTACTACTGCTCTATTCCTAATCTTGGGTAGACAGCCAAGCACCTGAGGCATCTAGAGAAGAGCTTCAAATTTAGAAGACAGAAATCAAAACAGAGAGTGCACCTTAGAGGAAACTCACTAAGCAAGAAGGAAACTGAAAATTATCATTAATATATTCAGAAAGATGTGAACTAACGAAACACAACACAAGGGGGGAGAGCTTTTGAAAAATAGACACATGAATAAATTTTAGATTTGTACAGAGGGGCGAATAGATAAAGTTGAAGTAATTTTTCAGAAAGCGGAGGAAAAGAACAAAGAAAAAACAGGAGGATAAATTAATGGAATAACTCAGGAAACTTCCCAGAAAGTAAATCATAACTTGTTTTAAGTATCTACACCAAGGAATCAGTAAAACAAGTACATCGATGTTCACACATGCCACTGTGAAACTTAAGAGGGATCAGGAGATCTTTAGATGCCCTGAACTATGGGCAAAGGTTTGCAGGACAGGGAGGATGACATAGCTGACATACATACAAATGAAGAATGTGTCCTGGAGCTCAGCTTCCCCAGAGACCCATCCTACTAGGGAAAGAGAGAGGCAGACTGGGAGTATGGACCGACCAGTCAACGCCCATGTTCAGCGAGGAAGCAATTACAGAAGCCAGACCTTCTACCTTCTGCAACCCTCAATGACCCTGGGTCCATGCTCCCAGAGAGATAGAGAATGGGAAAGCTATCAGGGGAGGGGGTGGGTTATGGAGATTGGGTGGCGGGAATTGTGTGGAGTTGTACCCCTCCTACCCTATGGTTTTGTTAATTAATCCTTTCTTTAATAAAAAAAAAAAAGAAATGAATATGAGAAAAAAAAAGAAAAAAGAAAAAGAAAAAGAAAAAAAAAAAAGAATCAGAATGGTTCCACATCTATCAGTGATAACATAGAAGAAGACAACAAAGCAATGTCGTCAAAAGCATTAAGGAAAATTATTTCTAGCCTTCAGTTCTAAATAAATCTGGCCCAAACTTCAATAACCATTAAGATGTGTTTTCAGACATGAAAGAGTTGAAAAATTACTTGCAATGCATACTTTTTGAATAAATCACCACTGGACATGTTTGTCAAAACAACAAAGTAGACTATAAAAACAATGCCAAAGGAGACCAAATAGCAACTCCAGCACTGAACACCTAGAGTACCTCAAGGAAGACTTCAGGCTGATAGCTATGCAGCAAGCACAGATTAACACCAATTCACACTGCGAGCCATCAAATATTCATTCCCACTGTCACTGATCACCTTTTAAACCTGAAAGCCGAAGGACCATGAGAGCTGAGCCATGATTCTTGCTTTGCCCTTTCCGATCCTGAGCAGATAAGAGTCCCAAGATTGTCACTCCACAGCAGTGTTCTACTTTGGCCTAATTCCTGAGAGCCAGAGGTCGACCTCAGTACACTGAAAAGCAGGAAAATGCAAGCAAACCATTCTTCTTAACTGCATTCCAGTTGCCAACTCAGTCCTGCACTATAGCACTGACATTCTATCTATGAGGGGCCCCATGTCCAGTGGTTTACTTGATACTGTGCTGACCACCCCTTCCCAAAAGGGGCGCTAAAATGTCAGCAAGAAATTCTGCTTGACTTCATGCCTCCCCAAAGTCTTCATACAATAGTGGTATATCGCCCCACTTTAGGGAGACATATGTTGAAGGATACATATACAGGGATATATCTTTAGGGATACATATGTCAATGGTAAAGCTACAGAGAAAAATAAAAAGAATGATGAATACAATAGCCAGGATAGTAGCTGTTTGGGGAGGGGTACAAATTGAAATGAGTTTTTAAAGGTATACTATTCTATTTCTTAACCTGTATGGTGGATTTTCATTTTATTGTTCTTTACATTCTTTTTCAAAATTATTTATTTATTTTCCCTTTTGTTGTCCTTGTTTTTTTTAATTGTTGTTTTAGTTATTATTGTTGTTGATGATGTCATCGTTGTTGGATAGGACAAAGAGAAATGGAGAGAGGAAGGGAAGACAGAGAGGGGGAGAGAAAGATAGGCACCTGCAGACCTGCTTCACCACCTATGAAGTGACCCCCCTGCAGATGGGGAGCCAGGGGCTCGAAATGGGATCCTTAACACTGGTCCTTGCACTTCACACCATGTGCGTTACAGCTCACTCCCCAAAGAAACATTTGTTTTAAGAAATATTCTTAATGGTTAAAGTGTACATCCCTTCCCTATGAAAGATGGTCTTATGTTTTTACGTATCAAATCATTTTTTTCCCTCCAGGGTTATTGCTGGGCTCGGTGCCTGCACCATGAATCCACCGCTCCTGGAGGCCATTTTCCCCCCTTTTTGTTGCCCTAGTTGTTGTAGCCTCATTCCGGTTATTATTGCCATTGTTGACGTTGCTTTGTTGTTGGATAGGACAGAGAGAAATGGAGAGAGGAGGGGAAGACAGAGAGAGAGGGGGAGAGAAAGATAGACACCTGCATACTTGCTTCACCGCCCGTGAAGCGACTCCATTGCAGGTGGGGAGCCAGGGGCTCGAACTGGGATCCTTATGCTGGTCCCTGCGCTTTGCGCCACGTGCGCTTAACCCACTGCGCCACCACCAGACCCCCCAAATCATTTTTAAATAAGTTGATGTATTTAAGTGAAGAAAAAACAATGTTTGCATCTCAAACTCAGTAAGAATTCCATTGACTGTAATTTTACATATGATATATATATATATATATATATATATATTTTTTTTTTTTTTTTTGCCCCTAGGGTGATCGGTAGGGCTCAGTGCCTGCACTATAATTCCACTACTCCTGGAGGCCATTTTTTCCATTTTCTAATAGGATAGGACAGACAGAAATTGAGAGAGGAGGGGGAAGATAGAGGAAGAAAGAAAGACCTATGCAGACCTGCTTCACCATCTGTGAAGTGACCTCCTGCAGGTGGGGAGCCCAGGGTTTCAACTGGGTCCTTTCACTTTGTACTATGTGCACTTAAGCTAGTGCACCACCGCCCAGCTCCCATCTGAGCTACATTTTTAAATGAAACTTTGAGAATATACTTATTAAATATATGTGTTACTCCAAAATGAATACTTGCAGAATTCCATGTTCATTCATGAGCACATATATGACACTTCACTATTTACTACTTTTACAAGAGAATGTCAACATATGTATAGCAGCCTCAAAAAAAATTTAAAAATAGTGGGGTGTGTGGGGGGTGAGAGAGAGACTGAAGGACAAAGATTAATTTGAGGACAGGTTGAAGCATAAGGATTCTGCCTTTGTATGATTTTATCGGATGTAACATGTACAAAGAAAATTGTCAAGAAGAGAGAAAAGCATTTTTTTAAGTTAATAAACAAGAAGGAGAGTAGACATAGGAGGAAAGAAATGAAAAAAGGCTGGGGAAATAGCTCAATATTAAAGCACAGAACTTTCGTGCCAAAAAAAAAAAGATGTGTTGAATTGTACTTCTAGTGTGTGTGTGTGTGTGTGTGTGTGTGTGTGTGTGTGTATCCTTGAACTTATCTCAGTATAAACTACACAAAACTTAAATGTCTGAGGCCCCAGAAACCCCAGCTTCAATCCTCAGCACTGCCATATTACAGAGCTCTGCAGTGCTGAGATGAGTGATAACACTACTCTTTTTCTCATGCTTACTTTCTCTTAAAGTTATTTATTTATTGATAGAAACAGATTTTTTTTTTTTTTGCAATAGCAAGAGACTTTATTAGCAAGCTTAAGCTTGGGCCGCCGATACCCTTCCACGCAAGTTTCAAAGTTAACCCAACCACCAAATAATGTGATGATAACAATAACTATCCATTGTCTTCTTGAGCCCTAAGACAGCAGGAACCTCACATTTCCACTATAGAGCCTATATTTCCCCCAGTCCTGGAACCTTAGGGTGGGGCCCATGTTCCTGCATGCTTCTCTCAATTCAAATCAAATAATATTGCATCCACAGATCACAACCCAATCAATGCAACGAGTGCCACCCCAGCATGCTTCACTTCAGACTGTGTCCAGAGACTTCAGGTGTGGAATGACAACCCTTCAGCTTCATCACTTGGGTGAGACCTTTCCTTTCGTAGTATTCTCTAATTCCATTCCGGGTGTTCCACTGCCCAATAAAGTCCCCAAACCTAGATATAGACCAGGTCCCCTGAGATAGAGCATAGGTTCACACGTGCCCATAAACTAAGGAAAAATATATACCTGAAAGCTGAAGTACACAAAAGCCTGCAGGGAATACCCCCAACACTTCATCTGCACTATTCCAGTCTTTAGGTCCATGGTTGTTCAATAATTTGTTTGACTTTGTATGTTAACTCTTTTTTCAGCCACCAGGTTCCGGATGCCAGCATGATGCCAACCAGACTTCCCTGGACAGACGACCCCACCAATGTGTCCTGGAGCTCCACTTCCCCAGAGACCCACCCTACTAGGGAAAGAGAGAGGCAGACTGGGAGTATGGATCGACCAGTCAACGCCCATGTTCAGCGGGGAAGCAATTACAGAATCCAGACCTTCCACCTTCTGCAACCCACAAGGACCCTGGGTCCATGCTCCCAGAGGGATAGAGAATGGGAAAGCTATCAGGGGAGGGGATGGGATATGGAGATCAGGTGGTGGGAACTGTGTGGAACTGTACCCCTCTTATCCTAAGGTTGTGTTAATGTCTCCTTTCTTAAATTAAAATAAATAAATAAATAAATAAATAAAAGTACATTTTCAAAGAATAAAAAAGAAACAGAAAAATTGAGAGGGAGAGGGTAGATTAAGAGGGAAAGAGAGACAACTGCAGCATTGCTTCAATACTCATGAAGCCTCTCTCCCTGTAGGTGGGGACTGGGGGGGGGCTTGAACCTGGATACTGAGGGGCTTGAACTTGGGTCCTGGCATATAGTAATGTGTGTGCTCTACTGGGTGGGCTACTGCCCAGTCCCCTTCATACTCACTTTTTAAAAAATAAATCTTTAACAAAAGCTTAAAAGGAAAACATACGAAGGGCTATAAGATAAGGAAATTCCAAAGTAAGAACTCTGGCTGCACAAATTTAGGCCCTCAGCCAAATATATAAAGAAATCTTACAAGTAGATAAGAAATCATACATATATTGACACTTGTACATTTGACCTCGTTCGTCTACACCATTTCTGTCAATGGAAATAAGATAAAATTATAAAAATTGAACAAAAAGATTAATAAAGTAATTCCTAGCTTATGGAAACTCCCAACTTAACAGACTGCTGTTGGTATGCATCATTAATATTGTTAGTTGTTATCTAACATAGTGTGTACTTAATATGTATCTAGCATAAGAAATTATTGAACTAGTATAATATTACAAGTTTATTGTCTGTGGCTAGGAAGTAGTTAGGGAAGAATGTGGGCCCCAGATCAAATCAATGGGGTTTACAATTAATATTATTTATGTACTTTTCCCATATTTGGGAGCTACTCTCTTCCCTGATCCGGCTTTCTAGTACTTTTTCCAACTATGACACCATCTCCCCAGACAATACCTTGGGTCCACCTGCATATTAGATGTCAGGCTCAGGAAAAAACTAGTAAAGTCTTGGGCCCCTTAGAATATACCTGAAATAGACCTACTAGCTTTTTCCAAAATGGAGACCCCAAATCTTCTTCTGCAATATTTTTCCCTTTAGTTTCATGATTAGTCAACAACTTGTTCTGCTTCATATCTTAACTCTTTTTCAGCTACCAGGTTCCAGATTATACCATGATGCTAACCTGACTTGCCCTGGGCAGACAATCCCACCATGTGTTGTGGAGCCCCACCTCCCCAGACCCTTACCCCACCAGGGAAATAGAGAGACAGGCTGGGAGTATGGATCGACCTACCAATGCCCATGTTCAGTGGGGAAGCAATTACAGAAGCCAGACCTTCCACCTTCTGCACCCCATGATGATCCTGGGTCCATACTCCCAGAGGGATAAAGAATACAATAGCTTTGAAGGGAGGGGATGGGATACAGAGTTCTGGTGGTGGGAACTGTGTGAAATTGTACCCCTCTTATTCTATGGTCTTGTCAATATTTCCATTTTATAAATAATTTTTTAGAAGAAAACTTTTCTCATTATTTACCATGACTTATAATAGTTACAATAGTATTAAATTCCATATTGTAGATTAGGAAACTGTGGCTAAAATAGGTTGTCTATATATCTAGAACTAGTGTTTATGTATATCTAACTCTATAATCTAAATTTTCAATCTCTATGCTCCCTAGGAAGCAGGAGTGGACATGAAGTAACTGAAGCCACTGGTAACAAAAATAACAGTATTTAAGTGTAGAGAAGAAAAAAAAAACACAGAACATAGTCTCAGAAAATATGGAAATATTCCCCATTTTCTCTTGAAGGGATTGCTGGAAACATCCCCCAAATAAAGGCAATAGCCCGGAAAGAAAACCGCTAAATGCTGGCTTCTAGAAGCATGACATCTTATGGCACTAAGAGCTTTTGTACAGCCTACTCTAGAAATGAACACAGAGGGTCTCCTCATTCTTCTTCCTATGGCACAAGAAAATATTCTTTCCGTTTTTAAATTTAAAACTTCACACATTTTGTTGTTTTTCTAAATATGAAAATATTTAGTAGAGAAACAACTATTTTGAATTTTTCTGCTGACCTTTTCTATTAGCGGTCATGAACTTAATTACTTATAACAACTACTAACATTACTGCAATTGTCAAAATCTTTGTGCACAATCCAGTCTTTATAAACTGACACTAATAATTATGGGAGCCTGGAAGAAGGAAATTACATTCCAAATCACATTCATAAAAGAAATATAGTGTGTTAATATGACATGGTCGTGGAATGCTTTCCAAATGCTACATTATTCTACAGTAGTGATGTTGTCTAGTGTTGATTATAACTTTCCATCTAAGAGGGGAGAATGAAATTAATATTTGGACTCTAAAACTATGTCTTCTCTAGCAAATTTTTCCAGTGATGCTTCTATGCAGTAATCTTAATCTCTTCACATTAAAAAATCATAAAAAGTTAGAGCCACTTCTAAGTTAGATAAAAATCATATGCTCTGATTGAGGTGAGATTGCGAAAAAAAAATCTAAACGGCAACTCTCCTTTCTTATTGTTTATTTGAGTTGTATTGGGATTATGCAAAAGGCATACATTAGTACAGAAGCAAAAATGTAATTAATTAACACCAGCATTGGGGTCTCTCAAACTTTTGTCTTGTGGAATTCTTAAAGAATTAAAGCAAACAATTGCATGTTTAATCCTATTAGAGAGAATTAGGTACCTAGGAATAAACTTAAAGGAGGTGAAAGAATTGTACATGGAAAAGCGTTAAGTCACTGTTGAAATAAATAGAAGACGCAAGGAAATGGAAAGCTATCCCATGCTCATGATGTGGAAGAATCAACACTGTTAAAATAACCATCCCACCCGCAGCATTATACAGAGTCCACGTAATTTCAAAATGTCTTTCTAGCCATTTTAGCCCCCCATGCCACAACCCAGGCCCTAGTCCTCTAATCTGTAAATAGCAGCTGCAGCAGTAAAAGCCAGGTGATGACCAGCCTCTGATTCACAACCAGCCCCAGTGAAATTTCAGGTCATTAGGCAGCTGCAGAGCAGCGGGAGTCACTAGCTCTCTGCCTTCCATCCTGTGGCATAAGATGATCTAGATCTAGTAACTTCTGACCCCCTACCCTCAAGGTTCCCCACTGATGGCAAGTGTCGTGGGAAACACCGTTTGTCCCTACAGTTAACACTAGCAGAGACTGAATTGTAAACACCAGTAGCACCAGATGAAGCAGATCAAAACGGCATTGCAAGGACTCAGAAAACCTGCACACAAAACCTAAGCAAGTCAACTGTTTGCTAAAACAGAACTACCTATCATCAGGGGACCTGGAGGCAGCTCATGGGGTAGCATGCACGCCTTACCATGTGACTGCCATGACCTGAGTCTGACCCCCAATACCAAACGAGAACCAAGAGAAAGTCTCCATTAGATCAGTACTTTGGTGTCTTTCCCTCCCTCTCCCCACCCTCAAAATATAGATTAGAAAAAAAAAATCTGAGGCAGGGATAGATAGCATAATGGTTATGCAAAGAGACAGTCCTGCCTGAGGTTCCAAAGTCCCAGGTTCAACCCCCCACACCAGTATAAGCTAGAGCTGAGCAGTGCTCTGTGGAAAGGAAGGAAGGAAGGAAGGAAGGAAGGAAGGAAGGAAGGAAGGAAGGAAGGAAGGAAGGGAGGAAGGGAGGAAGGGAGGGAGGGAGGAAAGAGAGAGAGAAAGGGAGGGAGGCAGGAATGGAGGGAGGGAGGGAAGGAAAGGAAGGACTAAACTGAGAAACAGCTTAACAGTATTTGCATGCTTGAGGTCCTGGATTCATTCCTTGGCAATACATACAAAATTTATGATCAAGAGTCTCTTAACATTTTCCAATTAACATTATCTAATACAATTGAAAAAACACTGGTCATGGCAAGCACACACACGCACACAAAAGTTTTGTGAGAAATGTTTGTCTGAGGCCAACGCCAAGTTGAATCAGATGCTGGAGTTTTAACCAGATGCCATGAAATTGCTCCAAGACATCTGCAAAGTAGAGCCAAGAGCATTTCCTAATGAATTGGGAGTGAAACATGAGAGAAAATAAGGGAGTCAAGGATGGTGCCATAATTTTTAGTTAAGCAACTGCAAGGAAATACAGCTTTTCTCTAATAGAGAAGCCGGGAGTTCAGTTTTGGGTGTTGTCGGTATGTCTACTTTCTGTCTCCCGTATTCTGTTGTGCCTTATTGATTAAAAGGAAGCTCTCACATGAGCACTTAAAGATTGGTCTAGACTTCAAAAACTGGTTAAAAGCAAACACTGATAACTTGTATCCTCTTTGTAACAGGCAAGGACTTTTGTTTCTCACATAACTTGAAAAATGCCCTGGGTGTTTTAATGTTTGATTTTACTATCTCTCCTAGTCAGTCACATACACTTATTTTACATCCTCGTATTTTCTGATTTTCCCTTACAGCAATTAGTTTTCCAGATTGTCTACTTTACTTCATTTAGACCTAGAAACTGATTACTGCAATTATGATTCAAAACCCATTTTCTATTGCCCTGAACTGCGCTGGGTAATTGGGTGGAAATGCTTATTTCCTCTGTACATTTTGCCTTTGTGTTAACTTTTTTCTTTTTGGTTTAAAAGACTAGAGGTTGCATTACTGCTTGCTGAATATGCTTATATTATATATACTTATATTAACAATTTTAAAAAGTAAATTACTTTTGGGAGTATTCATGGACAGATATCTAAATCACATAGCAAAATCTTTCCCATCCTGTACAAAGCAAACAACTGGATTATCCTTTTCTCTTAGAATGTAGACAGTTTTTATGCTACATTTGGGTAGGTAAATATTTGTTTAAAACAAAAATATTGCCTGACATCTGAATGGTTCATAGCCATTACAGCTTCATGAACTGTGTCTGTATCATTTGCTATTATGAACATTTAAATGTAAATACTATCTAAAGTTTTTCTGGAACACTAATGATTAATAGGCGCTATATGCGTGAGGGGTGTAAACTGTGGTGGAGGAGAGAAGATTCTCGTTTCCTAACTGCAGACTTGACTACTAGTGTGTGATATGAATATGGGATGATGGCAGGTGGAGTATGTATTTTATATGTTCCCTATACAGATCTGATGGAGAACCCCTCCTGTGCTTTGTTTCCCCCTGCACTTCCTCCTCCTCTTCCTCTTTCTCCTTCTCTTATTTGCCACCAGGAGTTTTGCTGGGGCACCACACCCACACAATTCTTCCATTCTGGGTAGACTATCTTTCCCTGTGCAGATGCTCCCAGGTGATGACTGACGGACTGAACACAGGTCCCCTTGCATGATAAAGTGTGTATTCTACTGGAAGAGTCATCTCCATATCCCTGTACAGAAGCGTCTTGCTTTAAAAAAATGTTTTTCCCACCAAGTTTTTCTCTGGGGCTTGGTACCTGTATGACTCTACTGTCCCTGGCAGCCATTTATCCCTTTTTTTGTTTGTTTATTTGTTTGTTTGTTTGTTTTTATAGACATGAGAAACAGGGAGAGACAGAGAGAGAGGGTAGACACCTACAGCATTGTTCCACCACAGGTGAAGTTACCTCCCTGAAGGTGGAGACCAGGAACTTGACCCTTGATCCTTATGCATGATAAAATGTGCAATCCTGGTGAACCATCACCCATCACTGTACAGAAGCATTTTACTGTGATGCAGTTCCACTTAGATTTGTTTTGGAGCCATTGGTCTCTGCTGCTTCTGGCGAGTCACAAGCCTGGACTCTTGCTCTTGCTAGGGCCTGGGGTAAATTAGATAGCCCATAGCCCCACCTCCACTCACCCCCTCCCGCTAATATTGAGTTCAGTTATGTCACTGTTGGGTTTCCCCTTTCCTGCTCCTTTGGCTGAGAATGTAGGCTATTATTTTTGTTGTCTGTATCCCTTAATGAGTCTGTATAGTAGGTTTCTGTGGTACCCAGACTCGGAGTAAATGGAACAAAGAAAACCTAGTGAACTCACCACATTTTCATTCCTCAAATTCCTCAAGTGCAGAAGTCCCTAGATAGGCTTCCTACTTTCTAGCTTCCAGGGTCCTTTTATTGCTGCCCATTGAATAATTTGCAGAGCATTTAGTTTTATTTGTAGGGTAGGAGAAAAGAAACGTAGATCTATACCATCTTGTTCTAGAAATGGATGCCTGAGCCTTTTCTACGTCCTTCATTCTCAATAGCACTAGGAGTCCACGATACTCAAAATTAGGAGACAAGCTAGTTCTTGCTTGCTTGCTGTATTCAGTTTAAAACAGTAGCCATTAAACTCATGGGATCTATATTGCAGTTTGCCTTGACTATTGGTTCAAAAGTGTAGAGACTCAAATAAGTGGTTCTTCAACCTTATGGGGTTTGAGGAATAGCAAACAAATCAAAATCTATTAGAATAGGAGTGCCTTTCTGTTGTCTCAGCATGGATGGTGTATGTATACACACAAGCATGAACATATATATTCATTCTCCACCCCCCACTCAGCTATCCTGAATCTAAAAAGTAAGATAAGCTATCAGACTCTATTTAGCACATTCAGTCCCAGCACATTGGTTCAGAAATGCTGCTTTTAATACTAATCTCATTATTTGGTCTTCCATATTATAGCAACATATGAAGAAAATTAGGGGTTACATTCAACAGTAATCTAAATAAAATAGACTATGCACAAAGATCACCTCCTAAATAAGGACATATTAATTGGCTAAACTAGTTACTTGAGGGTAGGAATTTTCTCTTATCCATCTGCATCACTAGGATGTGGAATTATGCCTGGCATTTATGATAGTGGAGACTTAATACATGCTTTCTGAATTTGTTATTTCTGACAAATGCACAAATAAATCCATTTTAGGACAGATAAACATGGGCATAATCTTTAAGGCAATTTTACATTAGAATTACTGGATTTCAGCTGATCTAAACTTACAGTTCCTTAATAGTTTTTGTAGTAATTTTCTCTTTTCAAGGAGATTTTTCACTGTAACAATAAAGTTTTTATTTGTTGATGCTAATTGGGGAAAAGCACACAAAAGTTATAAGATGGTATAATATATGAACTGAATTTTAAATGCTTTTGCAAAAATAAACTCTTTCATTTTACAATAGAATTTGAATGCCAATTCAAAATTTTCCAAACGTTGCCATAATTACAACTCAAGAAGCAGACTTTTTTTTTAAGTCCTAACATGTACTAACATCTGTTCTTAAACACTAATGCTTTAAATTAGGCCTTATAGCAGCTGGAGAAGTGGCTCAACAGGTAGGGCGCTAGAGCAGCATGTGTGATGCTCAGGGTTTGATCCCCAGCACTGAATATAGTGAAATGGAGTTCTGGTCTCTCTAATCTTCCATTGCGAAGACAATAAAATATATATAGAATGCATATGGTAAATGAACTAGGCCATGCACATTAAGGACCTTTTTGTAGAACTATTTTGTAGTAATGGAGTTCCAAAAGCTGCTCATAAGTTTTGGAATGCTTTTCAACCTAACTTAAGTATCAGCTACATTGATTAGCTTGAAACTAACTCTGGTTATTTTGTGTATCTACGTGTAAAACGTTTACTAAACTCTTCAGGCTGTATTATGTGGCAAGAGGCCTCAGTCACTATAAGCACTATTAACAGGTTACCACAATGTACAACTATATGAACTTCGACTACTTATTTTATCCAATGATAGCATTTTTTAGGTGAAATTACAAGTAAACTCAAGACTTAGAGAATTAATAACACTTCATAATTCCTAATCAACGCTGAATAGAAGAGTGACAATTTTGAGCACAAGCTTACCAAGTAAACATAGATCATAAAATTAGAAACATTTTAACCACCATTCTCAATTCATTAAAAATCAATCCTATGCAATTACTGTCTCCTGCTCTTTAACCAAATCCTTTATATCAAAGAAAACAGGGGGGGATGAAGTATATCTAGCATAGATAAAAAAAAAAAAAAAAACAGATGGCTTGAGATAATATAACAGAAGTTTTTAGCTTGTCAGTTTTTTATGCAGCTCTATTGAGTGTCCACTAAAATGAAAAAAAAACCCTATCCTACTAGTCAAGAATTATATTTCATAATGAACTTGCAGCTTCTTGTTGGCATACTCAGGCAACCTAGAAATACAAACACTCCAGCTGCAAATACACTTTTAATATCTGACAGACTTTAAGTGTTCCCCTGAAATCAAAAACGTAACAGCATAAACACAGCATGGGTCTGAAATTCAAAAGACCCCGGGCTAAATCCTGGATCTGTCTATTACTATGATGATGCTAGGTCAGTTATCCAATCTCCCTGGGTCCACTTAATTTAAACTCTAAAATAGAGAGAACAGCTACGTGAAAGGATTTTGAAAAGATAATAGAAAACATAAAGGGCTATGGCTGGCACATATGTACAAGAGGGGACTTTTTCGTGGTGTGATCTGCCAGTGAAAAGCACCTCATTACTGCTTCTCTCCACAAAAATATAAAATCTCTCCTATGCCACAAGGGTAGCATTTCATGAAACTAAGAATTAGGAAAGAACAAGGGGGAGTTCTGCTCTCAATAACGGCAAAACAAGTAATGTGGACCAAGTAATCGTCCTACCGAAGAACAAATTGAAAGCTGGGTGTGTTTGTGTGTGTGTGTTTGTATACACATATATACACACACACATTTTTTTCAGTTTTATTAGTGGTTCACAATTTTTTCAGACTTATCCAATTTATTTATGATGTGTTACAGCATTTTATACCATGCTTCCAAATTTTATGGTGAGTTTTAAAGCTCTTAGAATAGATAATTTTTAAGATAATATGGGTATAATTCCACACCATTCCACCACCACAGTTCTGTGTCCCCATCCCTCTCCAGTGGAAACTGCCATAGGTCTCCCAAGGTCATAGCTATGGGTTGACTTTATCTATAGCTACATCTATTTTTTTTTTTTTGCCCATTTTTTTCTATGGTCCTGCCTTCATTTCCTTTCTAAATCACACCTACACCTATTCATACTTCTGACTGACTTTACTGTTTTCTCTCTTAAACAAGTGAAACTTCTGACTTTTTAAAAAAATTTCTTTATTGGGAAATTAATGTTTTACATTCAACAGTAAATACAATAGTTTGTACATGCATAACATTTCCCAGTTTTCCATATAAAAATACAACCCCCACTAGGTCCTCTGTCATCCTTCTTGGATCTGTAGTACCTGACTTCTGAGTTTTCCAGATTCACTTCCTTTTCAGCAATGGGATGAAAAACAAAGATTCCTGTTTCTATCTTTTCCTAGTGGGGCAGGGCTCTGTCCAGTGGAGAAGCAATTACAGAAGCCAGACCTTCCACCTTCTGCACCCATAATGATTCTGGGTCCATACTCCCAGAGGGATAAAGAATAGGAAAGCTTTCAAGGGAGGGGATGGGATACAGAATTCTGGTGGTGGGAATTGTATGGAATTGTACCCCTCTTATTCTATGGTCTTGGTGATCATTACTCCTGTATGCTCTTATTCTTGAAAGTACTGACATCTTATAGTAGATCTAAAGTCTGCTAGTTTAATACTTAAGAGACCCCACAGGTGGTGAGCTGAGCTACACACATTTACTTTTGCTTAAAGGGCAACCCCACCCCTGGGAAGCAGTTCCTTTAAACTCAAAGAGGCTTGTAGCGAGAAATGAGAGAAGAAAAGACTTAGAATCTAACTGATCAACCAATGTCCACTGTTTTTTGCTGCTCATTTGTTTCTAAAAGTTTCTGACTGGGATGAAGGTGAATCAAAGACAAACATAGCATTGCATGGGCTTGGAACCTGGCTTGCTCTCATCTGGTAGTTTGTTGAATATCAGATTATAAAGTCAGATCAAAGCAATACTGGCTGTGAGATCTCTCCCACAAAGCTGATGGAAGCAGATAAATACGACTGTCATGTTAGTATGAACAAGAATCAGAACAAGAGATAAAAGAAAAGGAACATGGCATAAAATAATGAAATGATACTAAAACAAGAAAATACAATGGCTGAAATTTAAAACTCAATGAAGAGATGTGAGCACAACTAAGACCAGAAGACTTAAAGAAGAATATAGATTAGAAATGATCTTGATTACAGTCTAGAGAAAAACAAACTGAAAGCAAGACAAAGTAGGAGACCTGCAGATGCAATGATGAGAAGATATAATGTATGTCATTCGGGGTCCTATTCAGGAAGGAAAGAATGAGATGGAGGTAATATCTGAGAAAATTCACTAAGAATTTTTCAAAGAATGTTTTCATAGACTATTCATCTAACAAGTCTATTCACAAACTCAAGATGTCCAGTAAATCACAGTGAAATAAAATCTAATACACCTAGACACAACATAGGAAGATAAACAGGAAAATCATAAAATAGCCAAAGGTAAAAAAAAAAAAAGATTATTGGGGCCAGGTGGTGGTTCACCTGGTTGAGCACACATTACAATGCACAAGGACCCAGGTTTGAGCCCCTGGTCCCCACCTACAGGGGGAAAGCTTTGTGAGTGGTGTAGCAGTGCTGTAGGTGTCACTCTCCCTTGCTCCCTCTCTCTCCCACCCTCCCCCCTCAATTTCTGACTGTCTCTAACAAATAAATAAAGATAATTTTAAAAGTTAAAATAATTATCTTGGGGTCAGGGAGATGGCACAGCAATAGAGAACACAACTTGAATTCATGACTTTTAATTGCCAGCAGTGTATATACCACAGCTGAGTGATGCTGGTGTGTGTGTGTGTGTGTGTGTGTGTGTATCACACATGAAAACAGAAAAAATTTATAAAGAAATTTCGATTTATTGGACAGAGACAGAGAAAAATCGAGAGAGGGTGGAGATAAAGAGAGAGAGAGAGACACCAGCAGCACAGCTTCACTGCTCATGAAGCTCCCCCACCCTTCTAGGTGGAGACCAGGGGGTTGAGCCTGGGTCCTTGAGCATTGTAATATCTGTACTCAATCAGGTGCACCACTGCCTGACCCCAAAAATAAAACCTTAAAGGGTATCTTCAAAGAAGTGATGGCTTGACAGCTGACAACAAAAACCAAAAGACAATGTACTGATGAAATGATTATATAGTCTATGAGATGAAATAAAGTGTCATCCAAACAGTTCTACACCTGGGGAATTGAAGAAACTGAACAAGAATGTCATAGCAGACCCACACTGAATGAAGGAATGAAGAACGCTGTCCAGACAGAAGGCCAGAGGTGCAACAAGAAAAAAAAAAAGAGCAAAATAAAGGCATAGATACAGGGCTAAGTCTAAATGGAATTATGTAGACAGTAATGTCTTGAGGGGCTACAAATACAGAGGAACCTAAAGTGTATAACAGACATCAACACAGAAATCCATTCAGGAGGGGCCAAGGAAGTGACTCAATAGTAGAGCTCAGGTTTTACATCTGTGTGAGATCCTGGGTTTGAGACCCAGCACTGCAAAAATGCAAACACAGACTTATCATCATAAATGGTGAAGCGGTACTCTGGTCTCTTTCTCTCACACATACAATAAAATGAAAGATGGAACAAAAATGAAATGTCCCAGGATTTTTGCATTGCTTGATGTAAGGGTAGTAAGAGAGGGGGCAGGGTGGTGATGTATCTGGTTGAACATACATGTTACCATGTGCAAGGGCCGACTAGGTTCAAATCGCTGGCCCCCACCTGCAGGGGAGAAACCACGAGTGGTGAAGCAGTGCTAAAGATGTCTCTCTTTCTCTCTCCGTCTCCCTCTCCTTCTAAATTTCTCTCTGTCCTATCAAATAAAAAAATGAAAAGAAAAATCAGGTGCCAATATAATATAAAAAGGGTAAAAAAAAAAGACTTATAGGGAGTCGGGCGGTAGCACAGCGGGTTAAACGCACATGGAATGAAGCGCAAGGATTGGTGTAAAGATCCTGGTTTGAGCCCCCGACTTCCCACCTGTAGAGGAGTGGCTTCACAGGCAGTGACGCAGGTCTGCAGGTGTCTGTCTTTCTCTCCCCCTCTGTCTTCTCCTCCTCTCTCCATTTTTCTCTGTCCTATCCAACAACGACAACATCAATAACTACAACAACAATAAAAACAAGGGCAACAAAAGGGAAAATAGATATAATAAAAAAGACTTATCAATGTTATATTTCATAAGCACATAATAAATACATCACTGAAGTTTACCACTCTGAACCAACTTTTTTTTTCCAGAAAGAAGAACAGCGACAGAAAGACAGAGGGAGAGACACACCTAAGTCTCCTCCATTGCACTGGGGGTCTGGGTTTTCTGCATGGAAATGAAGGTATGGGGTGGGGGGAGTGCAGGGGAGTGAGGAAACTTCACTAGTGGTGAAGCAGATCTGCAGGTGTCTCTCAGTCTCTCTTTCTCTATGTTCTCTTGCCTAATCTCCTTTCTCTAATCTGAAACATCTTGGATTGCATGCTGGGTGATTTACGCCAGATCATGAAACTGTGAAGTGTAAGAAACAGGGAGGTAGAATTACTGCTTCCAGGTGCCAGGCACAGTGGTTGTGATGGATCCTTATCCCTGGTTCTGTTAAGCCAGTCACTGTACACACAGGGAAAAGGTCACCATACCAGGAGTAAAGTAACCTGAAAACCTACAATCTAATGGCTACTGAACTCAGAGATTTTCCCTAGACTCTTCAGGGATTTTAGTTTGTTTATTTCAGGGACAGAAGTCATATTGAAAGAGGGAATAATGCTAAGAATTGGAAGAGAAATATGGGACAGGGGTGTAGGGGGAGGGAAGTTGCTCTAGTTTCTGGTGTATTAAGAATTGCTACAAGGGGAGTTGGGCTTTAGCACAGTGGATTAAGCACACGTGGCGCAAAGCACAAGGACCGGCGGAAGGATCCCAGTTCAAGCCCCTGGCTCCCCACCTACAGGGGTGTCGCTTCACAAGCAGTGAAGCAAGTCTGCAGGTGTCTATCTTTCTCTCCCCCTCTCTGTCTTCCCCCTCCTCTCTCCATTTCTCTCTGTCCTATTCAGCAATGACGACTATAACAATAAAACAACAAGGGCAACAAAGGGGAATAAATAAATAAAACAAATATTTTTTTTAAATTGCTACAGGAGGCTGGGTGGTGAGAGAACATGTCACAATGTGCAAGGACCCAGTTCCCACCTGCAGGGAAGGAAGCTTCAAGAGCAGTGAAGCAATGTTGCAGGTCGGTATCTCTCTATATACCCTTCCTCCACAATTTCTGTCTCTATCTAATAGATAAATGAAATATGGGGGGAGGAGTGAAACATTTAGCAACTTAAAACAGCACCCAATCATGAGCTATTTTTGTAGATCAGGCTAGGTTCTCTGACTATCACGTCAGAAATCAAGATGCGAGCTAGGCTGGGATCTTTCCTAGTGGATCTTGGTAAGAATTCACTTCCAGGCTCACTCAGGTTGTTGGCAGACCTAGGCTTGTTGTATGCTTTACATTGGGTTGTTCTAGTTCTCCCCCGCCAAGAAAATTGGATCATTCCTGCTAGTTTCTAGTTTCGGGCCCGCTTGGCCCCGCCCCTAGGAACCCCGGGAGAGGGTTCCAGAGTTCCAGAGTACGAGAGTTGGAGAGTTGCTGAGTTAGAGAGTGTTGGCGCTGCCGCGGGGGAAAGAGGCAGCAGAGTTCTGTTTGGTGATTAGTTTGGTTTAGTTTATGAATCATTGTTCTTGAATAAAGAAATACAGCTTCCCTGCCCAGCCGTATGTCTCTGGTCGTCTCTGTTACCCGCCCGTGAAGCTAGCCCGGCCAGCTGGAGTCTCCGAATTTTAACAACATAGGCTGCTTGTGGCTATATAATATAGGCACCTATTATTTTGCTGGCTATTACTCTGGAGTACACATAATTCCTAGAATTCATCTGCATTTCTTGCCAGACAGCCTTTCATCTCCACTCTAGACAATCCCTCTCGCAACCTCAATTTCTTGCTGTATGATTTTTTGAAGATTTGCTTCTTAATGTGAGGTGATGGGTGACAACCAGAACATCGCTCTGGTACATGCAATGACAGGAGATCAAACTCAGAACCTAGTGGTTTAGAGTCCAGTGTGTTAGCCACTGCACTGAATGCTGAACTGCTAATTCAAGTCTGTCTTTCTTCTTTTGTTTTTTTATGTTTGTTTTTGTTTGAGAGAGAGAGAGAGAGAATGAAAAAAAAACACAGCACTGAATCTTCCTTTTGTGTGGTGGGGGCCAGGCAAAGCAGTGGACTACCCAAGTGAATTATTTCACCAACCCCAACTCAAGTCTCTTAACAGCAAGTGCTGGTGATGAAGCAGGGGGAAAAAGAAACACTGGTGAAAATGTAAATTGGTTCAACTCCTGTTTGGAGAACACTAAAAACAGACTTGCCCTACAACCCAGCAATCTCTTTCTTAGGGATTCAAAGGAAAAAAAAAAACACCTATTTTAAAAGAGGTAGATGTGTGTGTGTGTGTGTGTGTGTGTGTGTGTGTGTGTGTGTGTGTGTGTGTGTGTGTGTGTTAGATAGATGAAAGCAACCAAAGCAGCTGAGTGGTTTAAAAAGTTGTGGTAGCCATCTGTAAGTTCTTGGGAAAACTACAGTGGCTATTGAGGTGGGGGGAGGGAAGTACAAAACTTTGATGGTGGAAATGGCGTGGTCTCATAAATCACTAATAAAAAAAAAAAGAAGAAAAATCATGGTTGCGGTATCCTGTATCCAAAAGACCTTGGGCTCATCCTCTCTGGTTTATTATTTTTTTCCCTTTCTTTCTTGTTCCTTTTCTTTGCTTTTCTTCGAGAGGGAAGGGGGGAGATACAGAGAAAGAGAGACAGAGAGACACCTGCAGACCTGCTTCACCACTCATGAAGCTTTCCCCCTGCAGGTGGGGGCTGGGGGCTCAAACCTGGGTCCTTGTGCACTGTAGCATGTGCACTCACCCAGGTGTGCCACCACCTGGCCCCAGATATTTTTGCTTATAAATGGAACTTAAATAACAAGGAAGGAAAGACATAACATAGGGTGAAACTTAGACTGGATACGGTATGTTGCAGCAAGGCTACAGATGTAGGTGCAGGGGTAGGAAGCTAAGAGGGCAGTGTAGGTGCAGTCCGCAGGGTGCCAGAGGACCTATATTAGTAGTGGAATTGGTTTGCAGACATATATCATAGAAAGCAGAGAAAATGCACCCATGTGATTAACAGTCTTGTAAATTAGTATTTCACTAATAAAAGAAAAGAATTCAGGGGTCGGGCAGTAGTGCAGCGGGTTAAGTGTACATGGTGCAAAGTGCAAGGACCAGTGTAAGGATCCTGGTTCAAGCCCCCAGCTCTCCACCTGCAGGGGAGGTCACAAGCGGTGAAGCAGGTCTGCAGGTGTCTATCTTTCTCTCCCCCTCTGTCTTCCCCTCCTCTCTCCATTTCTCTCTGTCCTATCCAAGGACAACTACATCAGTAACAACAGTAATAGCAACCACAACAACGATAAAACAGAGGCGACAAAAAGGGGGGAAAATAGCCTCCAGGAGCAGTGGATTCGTGGTGCAGGCACCAAGCCCCAGCAATAACCCTGGAGGCAAAAAAAAAAAATGAAGAATTCTTTCTGATTATTATTATTTACTTAACAAATTATTTAATAATTTGTTGGGATACCACCTAAAATCATATGATCTACCACAATTATCTCTGTCACACCATAGGAAATAATACTTAAAGCCCTGTCTGGAAATATAACTGACAAGAGAAGTGGTATAGGTTTCCATGAAGGAGTTTGAATGGTGTGTCACAGTAGAGTCAGTTAAGAACAAATTAAAGGGGGGTCGGGTGGTGGCGCAGTGGGTTAAGCGCATGTGGCGCAAAGCGCAGGGACCGGCTTAAGGATCCAGGTTCGAACCCCGGCTCCCCACCTGCAGGGAGTCGCTTCACAGGCGGTGAAGCAGGTCTGCAGGTGTCTATCTTTCTCTCCCCTTCTCTGTCTTCCCCTCATCTCTCCATTTCTCTCTGTCCTATCCAACAATGAATTGTGTCAACAAGGGCAATAATAATAACCACAACGAAGCTACAACAAGGGCAACAAAAGGGGGAAAAAATGGCCTCCAGGAGCGGTGGATTCATGGTGCAGGTACCGAGCCCAGCAATAACCCTGGAGGAGGGAAAAAAAAAAAAAAAAAGAACAAATTAAAGGACCACAAGTAGGCCAAACCTTAGAGCATGTAAAGAATTTCCTTGAATTCAGATACATACATGAATGCATTGTGCATACACCCTGGAATTTGGAAAAGAAAAATGACTCACACATATCTTATGCTGATATTGTCACCATTTCTACTCTCCTTAGAGGCAGACGGAAAGCTATTATTCTACCTTTCTCAAAATGCATTCTCTCATGATCTGTTAATGGAGAAATTATGGTGTATCTAGCAGATCCAGGTAACAAGATCCCTGAGATCACAGGTCAAGCAAGTGGTAGGTCACAGGGCAAATGCAGACTGCCACCTGTTTCAATAAATGCACTTCACTGGAATATAGCCCCACGCACCAGTTTAGGCATTTGTCTTTTTTGTTTGTTTGTTTTTTGTCTTTATGCCAGAGCACTGTTCAGCTCAGGCTTATGGTGGTGCTGGGGATTGAACTTGAGACATTTGGATCCTAAGGCTTTTTGAATCACCATTATGCTATCTCCTCAGCCCAGGTATTTGTCTATGACTGTCTTGGTTTTGTTTTTTGCTATAGCAGCAGAATTATGCCAGAAACAATATGGTTTGAAAATTAAAGCACTGAATATTGGATAACTTAGGAAATTAGACATCCCACCCTCTCACTTAGATGCTCCCAATAAAATGATGATCTTGCTTCAGGAAATATGCAGTAGTAGAGCACTAGACTTGCAGGCAGGAGGTCCCAAGTTTGATTCCTAGCACTGCAAATGCCAGAGGGATGCTCTACCCCCATCTCTCTCAAGCTCCATCTTGTGCAATAAACAGTTATTTTTGAAAGTGGTGATCTCAATCGTAAATGTGGAATGGAAGTTTGAAATTATGCTAAGTGGTTGTTTCTGAACTTTTCAATTCTGTTGTGGTAAAATGCAGTGTGTTGATTCACTTAGAATAAGAAACTGTCAAAGAACTGATACTATATTATACAAATTAATCAGAGCCTAGATCTCAAGGACCATCCCACCTGCTCTTCATAAACACTTTTTTCACCTCATGATCACAAGATCTTCTAGATGGAAAAAGCATACCATATCTTGATAATTGATTTGGAAAAAAATCATTTCTTAGAATACAATGGAATTTCAAAAACTGTTACAAAGATTCATACATAGTTCCCTTTACATGGATCACCTATTATTAACATCTTCCATTAGAATGGTCCATTTTGGCTTGAAGGAATCATGTTAAGTGAGATCAGCCAGAAAGAGAAGGAGGCATATGGGATGATCCCACTCACAAACAGAAGTTGAAAAAGAAGGAACCCAGGTGCCCAACAACAGATGAGTGGCTGAGAAAGCTGTGGTTTATAAACACAATGGAATACTATGCAGCTATTAAGAACAATGAGCGCACCTTATCTGACCCATCTTGGACGGAGCTAGAAGGAATTATGTTAAGTGAACTAAGTCAGAAAGACAAAGATGAGTATGGGATGATCCCACTCATCAACAGAAGTTGAGAAAGAAGAACAGAAAGGGAAACTAAAACAGGATCTGATTAAATCGAGAGTAGGGCAAAAAAGTAAAAACTCTGTGGTGAGGGGGAGGGTGGACAGTCAGCATCCCGGGCGGTGGGGGGTGTGGGGGGGTGGGATGGGACACAGTCTTTTGGTGGTGGGAATGGTGTTTATGTACACTCCTATTAAATTGTAGCCATACAATCCACTATTCAATTAATATGAAAGGGGAAAATTGATCATATGTCTGTAACTCTTTAAAACACAGACTGAGTCTTTTTAATATATAGGCAGAGTTTTTGATATGTTGACTCTCTCAAAAGCCTAGACCAGGGAGAACAGAAGCAACCGGTGGCACTGCTATATACAAGATGATGGGTATTGAACAGCAAACCCTAACAAAGGGACTTTTCAAAGTTAACCCAATTACCAAATAATGTGATGATAACAATAACAATCCATTGCCTTCTTGAACCCTAAGACAGTAGGAACCTCACATTTCCACTATAGAGCCTGTATTTCCCCCAGTCCTGGAACCTTAGGGTGGGGCCCACTTTCCTGCATGCTTCTCTCAATTCATATCAAATAATATTGCATCTGCCCATCGAAACCTAATGAATGCAACGAGTGCCAACCCAGCATGCTTCACTTCAGACTATGGTTGGTCAACAATTTGTTTGGATTTGTATGTTAACTATCTTTTCAGCCACAGGTTCCGGATGCCAGCATGATGCCGACCAGACTTCCCTGGACTGAAGACCCCCACCAATGTGTCCTGGAGCTCCGCTTCCCCAGAGACCCACCCTACTAGGGAAAGAGAGAGGCAGACTGGGAGTATGGACCGACCAGTCAACGCCCATGTTCAGCGGGGAAGCAATTACAGAAGCCAGACCTTCCACCTTCTGCAACCCACAGTGACCCTGGGTCCAGACTCCCAGAGGGATAGAGAATGGGAAAGCTATCAGGGGAGGTGATAGGATATGGAGACCCGGTGGTAGGAACTGTGTGGAGTTGTACCCCTCCTATACCACGGTTTTGTTAATGCCTCCTTTCTTAAATAAATAAATAAATAAATAAATAAATAAATAAATAAATAAATAGAAAAAGAAGAACAGAAGAGAAAACACAAAGCAAAACTTGGACTGGGGTGGGGGAAAGTGTTCAGGTCCTGGAGCATGATGGCAGAAGCCGGGGTGGGGGGTTGATTGCTATGTAGAAAACTGAGAAATGTGTGGTCCGGGAGGTGGCACAGTGGATAAATCATTGGACTCTCAAGCACGAGGTTCTGAGTTCAATCCCTGGCAGCACATGTACCAGAGTGATGTCTGGTTCTCTCTGTCTCTCTCTCTCCCTCTTCCTTCTTATTAATAAATAAATAAAATATTGAAAAAAGAAAACTGAGAAATATTACACATGTGCAAATTACTGTATTTTGCTGTTGACTATAAACCATTAATCCCCCCAATAAAGAAAAAGATCATCCACTTTGGCCTCATGCAGAATGAAACCATACCACCACATGTCAAATGAATCTAAAACTTAGACATGTCAAATGGATCAAAAACTTAGACGTGAGACCAGAAACCATAGAATGCATAGAAGAAAACTAAGTCAGAACCCTGCATGATATCTGCTTTGAAAATGTCTCTGCCTCTGTCATTCCCTTTCTATCTGAAAAATAGCCCAGAGAGGTGAATCTCAGTGATGAAAACAATAAACAAAATAGTCCATTTGTTAGATAATGAACCAATATTGATACATCTGTGTTTAGATTTTCTTAGTTTTTACCTAAATGTTCTTTTCCAGAGTAGCCCAAGATATGTACTTTTTATTAGTGATTTAATATAGTTTATAAGATTACAGGGTATATTTCCAAACTGCACCCAGCACCAAAGTTTAATGCCCTCAACATCTCAACAATAACTACCATAATTCTTTTTTTTTAAATTTATTTGTTCCCTTTTGTTGCCCTTGTTGTTTTATTGTTGTAATTATTGTTGTTGTTATTGATGTCATGCTTGTTGGATAGGACAGAGAGAAATGGAGAAGAGGGGAAGACAGAGCGGGGGAGAGAAAGATAGACACCTGCAGACCTGCTTCACCGCCTGTGAAGTGACTCCCCTGCAGGTGGGGGTTGGGGGCTCTAACTGGGATCCTTAGGGGTCCTTGCGCTTTGCGCCACATGCACTTAACCCGCTGCGCTACCGCCCGACTCCCACTACCATAATTCGTAAAAGTCATAGAAACAGTTTGATTCTGTCTGTTTTTGTTCTGTTGAAAGTTCCTGTGTTTCTACTCTCTATAATTCCACATACGAGCAAAACCACCCGGTAAGTTGTCTTTCACCTCCTTGCTTACCTTGCTAAGTATAATCACATTCAAGTCCATCCATTTTGTCCTGAATGAAACAATATCATCTTTGTAAATTGCAGAGTAGTATTTGATATTGTACATATACCATAACTTCTTTATTCAGACCTCCATTGATGGGTATTTAGGCTGGATCCATATTTTGACTATTGTGAATGGTGTAGCTACCAGCAATGAGATGTATTAAGTCCCTTTGAATTAGTTATTTAGTGGTATTACTGGGATCACAAGGTATATTTATTTGAATTGGTTTAAAGCCCCTCCATACTGTTTTCAACAGAGGCTACACCAGATTGTATTCCCATCAACAGTGAAACAATTTCTTTTTCTCTGTATTCTGGCCAACGCTGCACTGTACCATTTAGTCATATATCCTCTGGCTCCTGCTGGCTACGGAGTTCTGGTGGTGGTAATTGTGTGGAGTTGTACCCCTCTTATCCTATGGTTTTGTCAGTGTTTCCTTTTTATAAGTAAAATAAAATAAAATAAAATAAAAGATTTGATTTATTTATTTACTAATTTGCTTACTTATGAAAGAGAGACCAGAGTGCTGTTCAGCTGGGGTGCTGGGGGGTTGAACCTGGGATCTCTGGGCTTCAGGTATGGAACTCCTGTTGTCTAATACACTGAAATATTGCCTAGAGTTGTGATGATGGCTGGTCAGCTTATCTATAGAACTTGGCTTAACTGGAATTTCTATGAAGTTTTACTCATGGGCATGCTAAAGCTGTATGTTTCTAGGTCAGACAAGCAGGGAGAAAAACAATAAGTACTTTTTGTCACGTCAAATCAAAGGGATACACTGTCAACATGACTGCTGATGTTGACCATGATTACTTGGTTTCTCCCATGTAAAGTTATTCCTTTTCCCCCTCTGCTATGCAAATTTCCCCTCAGGCTAGTGCCAGTTCCCGCAAGAGTTGGGACATTCTCGGAGTGCCTTTTCCGCCATGTTGTCCGCTCAGGCTTGTGCCAGTTCCCGCGAGAGTTAATACAATATTCTCGAAGTGCCCTTCCCAACCAATCCTGTCCCAGCTTGTCACTCCCGGTTTTTGCCCTATAAAGCCCTTCTTCTTCCGCCCCTCTCTCTCTTGCCCGCTTTTTACCTCTGTGAATGGAGGGCTGCTGCCAGTAGTGGGAGGCGGCCATTTTTGCTACCTCCACGTGGCCCGAACCACTACGCTCTCACCCAACTCTGAGGTGCCCACCTGATTAAAGAATTGTGTTTCCCCCTCCGCTCCAGATCTACTCTCTCTCTTTCTCCTCCACGTCGCAGCACGACACCCCTCCCTTTCCATATTTTGGAAAACAGTCACTATGTTCATGTTACATGCACTGTTTATTAATTATTACAGTTTTATGAATCAATATTCATGTAGAAATATAAACAATCCTTTAATAGCTAAAGTTTTCTACCTGCCACAAAAACATATTTACATACTTGGACTAAGTTAACACCATTACTTTTCAGTTTTTCAATAATTATAGGAATTTCTTTTTTTCTTTTTTTTCAGATTTTTAAAAAAATATTTCTTCTCTTTTGTTGCCCTTGTTTTATTGTTGTTGTCGTTGTTGGATAGGACAGAGAAAAATGAAGAGAGGAGGGGAAAACAGGGAGACAGAAAGACACCTGCAGACCTGCTTCACTGCTTGTGAAGTGACTCCCTTGTCAGGTGGGGAGCCGGGGACTCCAACCGGATTCTTACACCAGTCCTTGCGCTTTGCACCATGTGTGCTTAACCCACTGTGCTACTGCCCGACTCCCAATTATAGGAATTCTTACAAAAACACATTTCTGAAGTCAAGTGATAAAAAAAGTCTTTTAACTTCCAAATAAATCAAAATTAAGTACTCCTTCAATAAATACTGAAAAACATAAGAAAACATAGACCATTTTCCTGGCTACTGTTTCTATCTCATTTGGTCATCACGGTTTCATAAACCAATAGATTCATTCTCTTCCTGAAATGTAGAATAAGTGAAGAAATAACTAAGAATTCTTGCTTACACTGAACTAGGACAGCATTCTTCCTAGTGCCTAGCTGCTAAAGGACACTCATTACCAAAGTGAACTTAGTAGGTGGTAATGCCTTTATTAGTGCTTTATGAGGCTATAGTCTCATATGGTCTTGTGCTGAAATAACACACAAGAGAACATTAGTTTTGGGGCATTGACTTTCTTAACATTTTAGATCTCTTTTCCTCACATGCTATGGGCCAGTGACTCTCATCCTTGTCCTGGCTGCTAGTGGTCACTAACAACAACACAAACGGGGGGGGGGTGTCTTTTAAAGGGAGGTTCCAGGAGGGAACTTTTTAGAAGCAGTGTCTCCAGGACAAATTTGTGAACTACTGACTTCACCACTGCCAAGGAAACGATGGACACTCACAGGTCAAATAAGAGTGAAGATCAGAATCCACAGGAGCAGGGCAGATTTGCTAATGAGGACAAATGTTCCCCAAGATTTGAGAAAGTTCACATCTATTTCACATTATTCATCCTGAACTAATCCTGTAGCTATAGACTTCACTCTTCTGATCTCTTCTGTCTTCATGTGACCAAATACTTTATAGTTGAAAGGTAAAATAAATCAAAAGGCTTTGCCAGAAGTGTTGACAAATGTTATGATTTGAATATGATCTAAAATACAAATGTTCAGAAGAACTTTTCATCCAAAAAAAGTTATTATTCTTTTTTTTAATTTATTTTATTTATTTAGTCCCTTCTGTTGCCCTTGTTGTTTTATTGTTGTAGTTATTATTGTTGTTGTCGTTGTTGGATAGGACAGAGAGAAATGGAGAGAGGAGGGGAAGACAGAGAGGAGGAGAGAAAGATAGACACCTGCAGACCTGCTTCACCGCCTGTGAAGCGACTCCCCTGCAGGTGGGGAGCCGGGGTTCGAACCGGGATCCTTATGCCGGTCCTTGTGCTTTGCGCCACCTGCGCTTAACCCGCTGCGCTACAGCCCGACTCCCAAAAAAAGTTATTATTCTACTGCTAAGAATTGGCAATAAGAAAACAATATTTTTGACCTTGACCTAATTCTGGTTCCACTTACAAAACAGCTAGAAAAGAAAATGCAAAAGTTGGCGCTGACCTTGCTTTCTTGGGGGGAAAAAATGAGAATCCAATTATGTTGACTACAAAGACACGTTTATACCTCTTAACATTAAGTGCTCCAAACAAAAGGCTGATGTGAAGTAAAAGGTGAAAAATGCATATCAAGAACCAAGACTTTAAAACAGTACATCTGGTGTGCAATTCACTTTAAGGCTGTAGGCAATTAGTTTCTTCAAACATCTTTCACTGAGCCAGCTAGAAGAGAAAAGAACTGAGTTACACTGCATAGTTCCATTTTATTCTAACTGCAACAATATTAGTAAGTAATGTTGAAAACACTGAATAACAAAGTTTACCAGTTCGGAAAAAAAATGGTGAACTACAATTATTTCTAGAAAACACATAAAAAATGTATAATGATTCCCTTTGTGGACAAATTCTGGTGCTTCCACAGTATGCAGAGTTACTATTTTTTTCTTTTAATTTTTATTCATAAAATGGAAATACTGACAAGACTATAGGATAAGAGGGGTACATTTCCACACAATTCCCACCCCCAGAATTCCGTATCCAATTCCCTCCCTTGATAGCTTCCCTATTCTTATCCCGCTGGGAGTATGGACCCAGGATCATTATAGGGTGCAGAAGGTGGATGGTCTGGCTTCTGTAATTGCTTCCCCTGAACATGGGCACTGGCAGGTTGATCCATACTCCCAGCCTGCCTCTCTCTTTCCCTAGTGGGGCAGGGATCTGAGGAGGCGGGGCTCCAGGACACATGGTGGGGTCGTCTGCCCAGGGAAGTCAGGTTGGCATCATGGTAGCATCTAGAAGCTGGTGGCAGATTACTATTCTTAATGAGATGGTAGCTCGCTATTTTCATACAACATCCTGGGTTTTTGAGCTTGCTTTATTTCTCTGGTTTACCACAAATAATTAGCTGATCCATAATACAAAGTATTATACATCTGTTGCTTTCACTTCTCAGACAGATAAAATGCATCTTAATACCAGTTAAGGAAATTATTAATTAGGCTAAGAAAAAAATGTCTTCTACAGGTAATATAATATTGATCATGACTGATATTTTTGGGGAAAGAGATCATTCAGCTTATGCCTTAGCATGGAGGTAAAATGTATTATGATTAGAAAAATATACTTGTAATGGACAGCGCAATGAGTAGAAGCAATCATTTCAATCACTGCTCAAGAAACTCTTAGCTTTGCCATAATGATGTTTTTCACTGAGGAGAGCCAAGCATGAATGGTAACAGATGCTTGCTGGTTTAGATTAGTACTTAATTCAAATATATGATAGTTAATGATGTTCAATTCTCTTTTTAATTTTTATTTACTTATTTATTCCCTTTTGTTGTCCTTGTTTTATTGTAGTTATTATTGATGTAATTGTTGTTGGATAGGACCGAGAGAAATGGAGAGAGGAGGGGAAGACAGAGAAGGGGGAGAGTAAGATAGACACCTGTAGACCTGCTTCACAGCCTGTGAAGCAACTCCCCCTACAGGTGGGGAGCTGGGGGCTCGAACCAGGATCCTTGTGCCAGTCCTTGTGCTTTGTGTCACCTGCGCTTAACCTGCTGCACTTCCTTCCAACTCCCGATGTTCAATTCTTAATAAAACATTAAATATCTTAAACTATAAAGCATACTACATAGTAATAAATCCATTAGAACAAGTTTCTCTATATTGCTTTATCTAAAATCTTGGACAGATTTCTACCCCAAGACAGAATGTTATTAATAAGCAAGAGAATCATTCCAATAAGGAGTCCTTTAAAAAGTGAGATTTGGTGACTGTGGTGGTGGTGCACCTGGGTGAGTGCACATGTTAAAATGCACAAGGAACTGGGTTCAAGGCCCCACCTGCAGAGAGGGAAGCTTCACAAGTGGTGAAGCAAAGCTGCAGGTGACTCTCTCTCCCTATCTCTCCTTGCTCCTTTCCGTTTCTCTGTCTCTATCCAATAAATACATAAAATACCCTTAAAAAAAAAGGAAGCTTTGAAAACTACCACGTTTTAATACTTTTTGGTTCTTCCCTAAATTTCAGTGAGTCTTCTTATAGCCCAACTGAAAACTGTGGTCTTGTGCTGTTAAAGTTTTCTCTTTTTGAGATGTAATTTCTTTAAAGCCTTTGCAAAACCATTTTAATTGTCTTTCTTTTACCACCTTTAATGGCTCACAGAATATCTTGGCTTACTTGGAGCCTCAGTCATGTTATTTTCTTTGTCATCAGAAACATCACCTTCTTATGCTAAGTCAAATAAAGAAGTGAAAGACAACTACTGCATGGTTTCACTCACATGTGAAATATGAATAAGTAAAACAAACTTGCAAAAGCAGTAACAAAACTGTCTCTGAGACTTTGTGAAAATTATGATGGTTATTATAGGAAAGAGCCTTTCTGTGTCTTTCTCTCTGAATCTCTCTCATTAAAATAAAAATAAGGGGAGTCGGGCTGTAGCACAGCGGGTTAAGTGCAGGTGGCGCAAAGCACAAGGATCGGCATAAGGATCCCGGTTCGAACCCCGGCTCCCCACCTGCAGGGGAGTCGCTTCACAGGCGGTGAAGCAGGTCTGCAGGTGTCTTTCTCTCCTCCTCTCTGTCTTCCCCTCCTCTCTCCATTTCTCTCTGTCCTATCCAACAACGACAACAACAATAATAACTACAACAATAAAACAACAAGGGCAACAAAAGGGAATAAATAAATAAAATAAATATTTTAAAATAAAATAATATAATAAAAAACAAAGGAAAGGGAATGGGGCACAGGAACTTTGGTGGTGGGTGAGGTGAATTGTATACACACAATTTTGGGTGGGCAACTACACCTCTGAAATCTTAGAACTCTGTAAAGTAATTTCAAGTCCGAGAGAGAGAGAGAGAGAGAGAGAGAGGGAAAAGAAACATCACCTCTAGTCAATTTATGAGCCACAATCTGCCTCCTTGCTTATACTGACTGTAGAGCTTCTTAAATTTTTTTTGGGGGGTAGCATTATTGGGCTAGGGAGATAGAATAATGGTTATGCAAAAAACTTTCAAGCCTAAGGCTCTGAATCCCCAGGTTCAATACCCAGCACCACCAAAATCCAAAGGTGAGCAGTGTTCTGGTCTCTCTCTCTCTCTCTCTCTTTCTCTCTCTTTCTCTCTCCCCCCCAAAATAAATAAAATGTCCTTACATAAAGTAGCATTATCAAGATTATCATGGTGGAAGGAAGTTAGTGGGTAGGATTGCTGCATAAACAGAGAATAGGGGGCCGGGCAGTAGCACAGCGGGTCAAGCACACATGGCGCAAAGTGCAAGGACTGGTGTAAAGATCCTGGTTCGAGCCCCCGGCTCCCCACATGCAGGGGGGTCGCTTCACAAGTGGTGAAGCAGGTCTGCAGGTGTCTATCTGTCTCTACCCCTTTGTCTTCCCCATCTCTCTTGATTTCTCTCTGTCCTATCCAACAGCTATAACAATAACAATAAAAACAACAAGTGCAACAACAAAGGCAACAAAATGGGGAAAATGGCTTCCAGTAAACCTGGAAGCAAAAAAAAAAAGAAACAGAATATCATAGGAAGCACAGTAATCAAGAAGGCACAATAATCCTTTATTTAAAATATATTGATTATCAAATTAGTATATATTGATAAAGAAAAAATAATATGCTATAATTCATGTACAAAACTACAACTGACATAAATTGATATTCATTTTAGTATTTACATTAAAATAATTTTTGCAAAAATGAATTTAGACATGTAAATATGGACATTAGAAAAAATAACATAGTTTAACTATGTGGTACAGAGAAGTGATCAAGGAATTAGCTTAATGGGACCATCTGGGATGGGAAATACATTAACAAAAATCATTAATATTGGCTTAATTCTTAAGAAAATATTTATTTATTTACTTTAGATTCAGAGGTAGAGAAACTGTGAGTGTGTGTGTGTGTGTGTGTGTGTGTGTGTGTGTGTGTGTGTGTGTGTGTGTATGTGAAAGAGATCACAGCATCAAAGCTTCCTTCAATGCAGCAAGGGCCAACTTTCTGATTAAAATATTTATATTTATATTCAAGTAGTCAAAAGTTTCCACAGGTCATAAGTTCTACATTTATCAAAAAAGAATTACCCATTCACAAGTTACATTTACCAGACTTCTTAAGAATAATGAAATTTGGGCTATGGAGATAACATAATGGTTCTGAGGCTCCTAGGCCCCAAATTTAATCCCTAGTACCACCATAAACCAGAACTGATGAGTGCTCTCACTAAAAACAAGGAAGGAGAAAGGAAAAGGAAGGGAGGGAAGGAGGGAGGGAGGGAGGGGGTAGGGGAGAAAGAGGAAAAAGAGGAAGAGGAAATTTTTATTAACAATGTACTAGTATTATTAGTATACATCAGAATTTAATATTAGCGTATAATTAGTATTATGGGTAAAGAGCACCCAGTGTGTTTCAAATATTCTCCTAAGCCTTGCTACTACTATTAAGTAACTCAATCCTCATAACAAAATTATAAGATAGGCAGCATCTTTTTCTCATTTCACAGATGAGGAAACTGAGAAGCTAAATAACCATGCTCATGATTTTCTTCACCTTATTCCTATCTCACATCTCTATCAGATACATGCCAAGCCACCCTGGTGAAGTTATCCAAACTTTATCTGTCTTAGAGCAGCAAAAACAGGTTTGTATGTATATGGAAAGTTTATATTCAGTTGCTATCTGTGCTTTATTTATGTTCTGTAGTACTTTGGGTTTTCTTTTTTAATAAGTACATAGTAAATATTCATTTATTGGACATGAGAAAAATAATGAATTTTGTGAAAAGCATCCTCATATTCAAAGTTTAGTCAAACTTATAAAATTAACACCATATGCTGACTTAAAAATATACAGTGAAATGTGTAGTTCTTTTGAATTATTACACTATTAAGTGACATTAAAAGCATCATGGCTTTACGTGACACAGAGCTAGAATTTCAACATTGTTTCCTTAGGAGTAATTCTGTAATACCACAGTGGCAACAAATCTACCAAGTATCTTCATCTTGCAGACAAATAAACTAGTAGAAGAAGAAGGAGACACATTCTCATATATCTGGCATTAGTGTAAGAGACAAAATAATACGGATGTCCAGTTATGGAAGGATTTCTATTTTATATTTTGGAGTCAGTAACTTTGTATGTTTCTTCATGTTTAATGGAGGGGTTATAAGGAGATTAACTACCTCCATTCAGTCAAGCACTAAACTCTTAACAGATAAAAACCGTAAGTCACTAGAGGTTTCCTAAAAGGGGTGTGTGTGTGTGTGTGTGTGTGTGTGTGTGTGTGTTTGTTGTTGTTGTTGTTAGGTACAGACATGGGAAGAAAGAGTGAAACACATCAAAGAACCACAATTTCCTACAGTGTCGTGGAGGCTGGGCTCAAGCCTGAGCCTTGTGCATGGCAAAGAGCACACTATCCGAGGAGCTAGTTCCTTAATCCACATCACCATTTTTTATCGATCTCATCTCTCTCCAATTCACCGGCCACCATAAGACAATCACATTCTGCAACCTCTAGGGTGGGGCTCACTTTCCTGCATGCTTCTCTCAATTCATACCAAATGATATTGCATCTGCCGATCCCAACCTAATCAACACTGAGTACCACCTCAGCATGCTTCACTTCAGACTGTGTCCAGAGATGTCAGGCAGGAATGTCAACAGAAGCCCTCATTACTCAGATGAGACCTTTCCTTTGATAGGATTCTCTAATTCCATTCCAAGTGGTTCATTTCCCAACAAAGTCCCAAAACGTAGATATAGACCAGGTATTGTGAGATAGAGCATATGTTCATATGTATCCATAAATTAGGGCAAAATATATACCTGAAAGCAAAAGTACACAATAGTCTGCAGTGAGTCAGTATAAAGTTCCTAATGAAAGTGTCTACTTAGACTTAGATACCCTCCTCACCTACTTCCTGTTACAGTTCTCTCACTCACTCCAAAGCTAACCTTAGCAAAGCAAGGACTGCAAAAGCTGAATAAGGGCAAGAGACTGGCATACTTTAATAATGACTCTTCAGTCACTATCAGGCCACCCCATCAACTGGGGTCCTATTCGGGGAGTCCTGAGAGTCTCAAACAAACATGCTGGGCCTAGACCTCAAATAAATCTCTCTCTCCATTGTTACCAGTCTTCCCTATCAGGAACAACAAAACAGACCTGTTTGTAGGCACCCCTCCTATGCATAGGACCTTGCCCTCAACTTGGATCAACAATGGTAGAGAATGTCTCATCCTCTGAGGGGAGAATGGACCACATACTCTATGCTACACCTAAGGAAGATGGGTCCTGATATTGGGGCAGCTTGGAATGTTCCTACTGATGACCACAGAATGTGAGCTCAGATCTACAGGGATGCAGAGGTCAAATAGGCTCCTAAGCTGAGTATGGGCTCCAGATCACATCAGATCGATAGGGTTTACAGTCAACAATATCTACACACCTTTCCCATATTAGGGAGCTACTCTCATCCCTGATCCAGCTTTCTGGTCCTTTTCCCAGCCGTGACATCATCTCCCCAGACAATAACTTGGATCTACATGCATATCAGATTTCAGGCTTAGGGGGGAAAAAAAACACTAGTGTAGCCACAGGCCCTTTGGAATATAACTAAAATAGGCCTACTAGCTATCTACAAAATGGAGGACCCCCCCCCCACTCTTCATCTGTACTATCAATGGAGACCCCCCTCCCACTCTTCATCTGCACTATCCCAGCCTTTAGGTTCATGATTGGTCAACAATTTCTTTGGCTTTGTATTTCAACTCTCTCTTCAGCCACCAGGTTCCAGATGTGACCATGATGCCAACCAGACTTCCCTGGACAGACAACCCCACCAATGTGTCCTGGAGCTCTGATTCCCCAGAGACCCGCCCCACTAGGGAAAGAGAGAGGCAGGCTGGGAGTATGGATTGACTTGTCAACGCCCATGGTCAACGGGGAAGCAATTACAGAAGCCAGACCTTCCACCTTCTGCATCCCACAATGACCTTAGGTCCATACTCCCAGAGGGTTAAAGAATAGGAAAGCTATCAAGGGAGGGGATGGGATATGGAGTTCTAGTGGTGGAAATTATGTGGAGTTGTACCTCTCTTATCCTACAGTTTAGTCAATGTTTCCTTTTTATAAATAAATTTAAAAAAGACAATCACATTCTTTTACTGAAGATGAGTACGTGCGTGTCCCAGTTTTAAAGTCACTGCTGTTAGTTTCAACTCTCTAGGGCTGACCCCCAACCTTTTATGTAGAGATTGTAGACTATCAAGGAGAAGTTAAGAGGGCAAAAGCTCATGACACAATGTTTTCAGAGTGGAGGGAAAGTTTATTTTTGTTGAAATGTCCACAGTATAAGCAAGGGCCAAATATGAGTAAGGGAGAAACTCCAGACAATCAGAAAGACCCAGAGGGTAAGAATATGATAATAAATATTAGATGTATCTTCCTATACATATTTGAAATACAGCCTGAAGAGATGTGGCAGTGGAATATCTGTGCCTAACCAAAGCTGACATTCAATATAAGGTACTTGTTGAACTTAATGTTGACCAGTCAAACTATAACACCTACCAAAAAATTTCATTAATCTAGATATAACATACTAGGGCAATCTTTTAAGTCATTTAACCACTTCATATCATGAGTTTCTCTACCTTCCTACAATGTCTACTAGGCAGGAAAATTAGACTGTTTTAATTCATCATAAAGGTATCTTGGTATAAAAAGTACTATAGTATAGACTCAGCTTAATGTCACAATTACCAAAAGGTCACACTATATTTTAGACGTGATTGTACAACATTATTAAGGTAATTAAATCCACAAAATTGCACACTTAAAAATGACCAATGTGGTGAATTTCATGTTATAGGCATTTGTCACAAATATTTTTAAATTAAATAAATGAAAAAGAACAGTGCATTTTTTCACTATGTACAAGTTTCTATATTTTAAAATTAGCTAGAGTTTGTTTTAAGTGAAGTAAGTACCCTACAATGCTCCACTTAGCAGTTTTTTCAGTAGTGGCACAAGTCAGTAACAGTAACTTAAACGTAAAATTTTTTTAAATTGTAAAAATAAAAACACTACGGAGAATCAGAAGGCAAATGCTCTAGAGTAAAAACATTTTTTTACAGCGCAAATAAATACCCAGTAAACTACCTAAAATGTGACTGTGTTAAAGTGAGATTCATCTAAAATTGCTAAAACCCAAATGGAGAGGTTGCAGAAGTGTCAGTTAATCCTCTCCCCTATTTTGTAAATAAGACTTTAAGTCTGCAAAAGACCACAGAAACAGTCAACAGCTCCCAGGAGATGAAAACTGGATATAGGCACTGCTGCTGACAAAGTCAGAAATTGAACTCTGCAATTTAAACTGCAGGTCTTCATTCACTTTATTTATTTATTTATTCTCAAGGAGTATCGCTGGGGCTCGGTGCCTGTACGTACTATGAATCCAGTGCTCTTGTGGCCATGTTTTCGATTTGTTTTTTTTTTTGTTTGTTTGTTTGGTATACGACAGAGAGAAATTGAGAGCAGAAGGAAAGACAGAGAGGGAGAAAGAGAGACACCTGCATACCTGCTTCACTGCTTGTGGAGTGACACCCTGTGCAGGTGGGGAGCTGGGGGCTTGAACCAGGATCTTTGCCTGAGTCCTTGAGCTTAATCTGATGCGCCACCATCCACCAACCCCCCCCACCCCTGCTTCATTCATTTTATACGGTTATTTATTTGGACCTTTTCCTCCCAAACAACTACTGTGGCTTAAGAATCTCAACACAGTACTTTAATTTATATGAAATACTTGACAACTAATACTTTAGTAATGGTTTATCTCCCAAAGTATGTTCCGGGACTTTCTATTCCTGCAAAATATTCTACTACCCAAAAGTTCTGAGAGTAAGGTGAATTTAGGAAGCATTCAGTAATATCCCTATATTTCAAAATCTCAGCAGGAAACAGCAAGGTTTAAAAAGGCTCTACGGAAAAGAGACTTGCTAAAATTTCATTAAAAGCTAGCACGTCCTTGGCTTTTGAGTACACAATCTTAAAGAAATGGAAGCAATACACTGGAGGCATATTTAGAGAGATGCTAACACAGAATCTCATTCAAGACCAGGAGGAGAGAGAGAAAGAAAGAGGAGGGTGGGAAATCAATGGAACTGAATTCAATTCAGAAAACATCTAAATGAAGTGTCAATTAAAAAAGGACCACTAAAAATTAACTACGTACTTGATTCATAGGAAAGGAAAATATTCTGTAAACTATAAAGATAATAGATCCTTCAGTTCTAAAGAATAAATCCTGTCAAATAATTTTTATGATTCAAGATGAGAGTTTAAGGTCATTTAAATATAAAAAGCAAAGCGCAGGGTATGATGGCAACAACTTTATTATATGAAATAATCTATTTCAAATAACAAGATTGTGACAGATTAGATGTAAACTAAACAGTGCTTACTCCTACTCCAAAGAACATTCTTAAGATTCACATCACCCTCATGGTTTTAGGGAACAGTATTTTTGTTTGGGGCAACAGTTTCTGGGAAAAGGCTTAGTGGCAAATTGATTATATTGGTTTCCTAATATCCTAAAGGCAGCAGGGTTGGCAAAATCTATGATAAAACAATCAAGAGGCTGGACCTAGGTGCACCAGGTTAAGCATACATGTCATCATGCGCAGGGACCCGAGTTCGAGACCCCCACTTCAAGAGCAGTGAAGCAGGTCTGCAGGTGTCTACTGTTCTCCCTCTCTATCTCCCTCTCCCCTCTCAACCTCTCTCTGTCCTGTCAAATAAAAATAAAAGACCTTGCCCTCAACTTGGATCAACAACGGTAGAGAATGTTCATCCTCTGAGGGAAGGATGGACAACATACTCTATGCTACACCTGAGGAAGATGGGTCCTGATATTGGGGCAGCTTGGAAGATCAGATCTACAGGGATGCAGAGGTCACATAGGCTCCTAAGCTGAATATGGGCCCCAGATCACATCAGATTGACAGGGTTTACAGTCAACAATATCTACACACCTTTCCCATATTAGGGAGCTACTCTCATCCCTGATCCAGCTTTCTGGTCTTTTTCCCAGCCGTGACATCATCTCCCCAGACAATAATTTGGATCCACCTGCATATCAGATTTCAGGCTTAGGGAAAAAAACAACTAGTGTAGCCACAGGCCCTTTGGAATGTAACTAAAATAGGCCCCCCAACTCTTCATCTGCACTATCCCAGCCTTTAGGTTCATGATTTATCAACAATTTCTTTGGCTTTATATGTTAACTCTCTTTTCAGCCCTCAGGTTCTAGATGCTAGCATGATGCCAATCAGACTTCCCCAGACAGACAACCCCATCAATATGTCCTGGAGCTCTGATTCCCCAGAAACCCGCCCCACTAGGGAAAGAGAGAGACAGGTGGGAGTATGGATTGACCTGTCAATGTCAATGTTAAGTGGAGAAGCAATTACAGAAGCCAGACCTTCCACCTTCTGCATCCCACAATGACCTTGGGTCCATACTCAATTAAAGAATAAGAAAGCTATCAAGGGAGGGGATGGGATACGGAGTTCTAGTGGTAGGAATTATGTGGAGGTATACCCCTCTTATGCTATGGTTTACTCAATGTTTCCTTTTTATAAGTAAATAAAATAAATAAATAAAACAAATTTAAACAATTAAAAAGGGGGGGGAGGAAAAAATGGCCGCTAGGAGTGGTAGATTTATAGTACTGGCACCAAATCTCAGCAATAGCCCTGGTGTGGGAGAAAAAAATAATCAGGATAACATTTTGTAACCATTCTATCAAGCAGGATATTTTGGAAACTTGTTATGAAATGTAATTACACACACCCTATGTAATTTCAAATGTTCCTTTTACTAACTATGGGATGTTGGCTGTAAATGTTTCCAAACTCTTTATCAGTTGTAGTTGTACACTAAAGGGCAGGAACAATTTTTTTAATCCTATTAGACAGAATATTTGTCTCAGTAATATACCTCTGTTGCCTCAGAAAGACATGCTCTAATGCTGTGTAAATTGGTTGTTGTTCCACAAAAGGGTGTATCTTTACTCACAATTCTGTGACCACTTTCACTTGTGACCTTACAATTGTGCCTCAACAGTTACAAGGAATTCAACAACTTGAGAAGGATCCAGACTGTTGTTTTCCCAGACATGCTTTAATTTAACTTACCCTGCTTTCATAGTTAACACATCTTCTGTAACCACAAACTTAGATTCAACATGTTTTCTTTTTCTTTTGTGGCCCTTGTTGTTTTATTGTTGTAGTTATTATTGTTGTTGTTATTGATGTCGTCGTTGTTGGATAGGACAGAGAGAAATGGAGAGACGAAGGAAGACAGAGGGGGGAGAGAAAGACAGACACCAGCAGACCTGCTTCACCGCTTGTGAAGGGACTCCCCTGCAGGTGGGGAGCCAGGGGCTTGAACCGCGGTCCTTACATTTTTTTCTTTAAAAATTTTTTTTTATTATTTATTTATTTTCCCTTTTTGTTGCACTTGTTTTATTGTTGTTGTAGTTGTTGTTGTTGATGTCATCATTGGATAGGACAGACAGAAATGGAGAGAGGAGGGGAAAACAGAGAGGGGGAGAGAAAGATAGACACCTGCAGACCTGCTTGACCACCTGTGAAGCGACTCCCCTGCAGGTGGGGAGCCAGGAGCTCGAACTGGTATCCTTACTCTGGTCCTTGTGCTTCGCACCAGTTTGCTTAACTCACTGTGCTACTGCCCCAACATTTTTTCTAGTCACTGTTTCTCCTGGATATAAAACATACACACACACACATACACACACACACACACACACACACACACACACCCTACATACCCCTACACCTCTTAAACACACCCACCTACATACCATACCTAATTCCAAAGCATCTATCAATGTTTATTAAGTTAATCTTTGCCTAGAAGAAAAGCAGCTGCCTTTCTGAAGGAACTGAATTGAATCACATTAGACAAATGAGGGAAACTTGCATCCTGAAACACACACTGTAGGCAGAACTCCGTCCTCCTCTGCCTCTGTCCCAAGCTGATCTCCAGAGCTGGTCCATCTGTAGTGGAACAGATGAAAATCGTCGGCAATAATGGAGTCAAATGGAAATTCAAATGTTCAAGTACGCTTTTAAAATGATCAAATAAAATTTGGTTTTAATTTGTATTCATGTTCTATCTTTTCAAATTCCATTGAAATCTGAAAACCCTATGTAATACTCATGCATTAGCTATTTTATTTATCCAGGCTTTAGGCCTATACCAATGTCAAGGACTCCCCAAGTAAATTGTCAAATAATTAAAAGCTTTACTAAACTTATGAGTGCAGCACAAGTAGTTCTAAAAATCTAAGAGAAAAACATATCTAAATGAAATTACATTAGCTAACTGGAATTTTTTAAAATATAAGTTCACTGCTTTTTCATTTATAGACAAAATTTTCAGAATAGACTAGAAAAGAAACTAGTAAAAGAAAATGCATGATTATTACTATAGTGACTAGATTTTGTGCCATTTGTTAAACTGGTAAATATTAATCTGTTACCACACTAAATAAATTTGAGCGTTTTCCAAAAAGTGCTATAAAAGTATGTAATTTTATTTTCAATTACTCAGCAAGAAATCTATTGTTCTGTTAATAGTATTAAGATCATGAAGGAGGATTTCTTGTCCTAGAAACATTCAGATTAATAGCAAAAGATACAGTGTCAGACTTCTTGAAACCTGAACAGAAATAGTTGATGAATTTAAGATTTAGGACTATTTTCAATATGAAACCCGTTTTTACTTCAGAGAGTAAAAATATGCCTACAGATTTTCATAAATAACTTTAGACAACTGTTTTGTCTTCTTTTTATCTTTTATCACTGGTGTTTCACAGCTTGAGGCTAACGTTTCAGCTAGAGAGACAGAGAGAACTTTCACCATAGCAATAAGGCTTCCTTTATTGTGGTGGGGGCTGGTTTGGAACCAGTGTCATGTGCATGACAAGCAGGGACACTACCCAAGTGAGCTATCTTGCTGACCCAATTACCATTTGGTCTTTGGCTTTGCGAATTTTCAGATTTACTTCTTCACTTACCCCAAATTTAATGGGCATGCTAATGATACTTTGTTAGCTCTAAGCTCCACACAGCATTGGCAGTGATCCTTCTTGCTCTGGCCTAACTCATCTCATTCATTTGAATGCCATCTGAGAGATCAAAGCACTTTGTGTTTTTTCTCAGCACTCCTGAAGAGTGAAAAGGAGAGTACTACCCCTATTTTTAAAACTAAAGATGGAAGTGCACAAAGAACAAAGAGGGCTTCTAACCACGCCTCAGTTACTTGACTTGGGTGCTGGTTACATGAGTGTGTTCAATTTGTGAGAGCTTGACCAAGTTTTATTACTTATGATTTTCATACTTTCTTTTTCTTTTAACTTACTTTATTTTAAACAAACAAAAAAACCCAAACAAACAAAACCTCAAAAAAGTAGAGATTAATATTCTGAAATATCCAGTGACATGCCTAAGACCACTGGTAGAGGCTGGCTCGCTTGTAAGTCACATGACTCCTAGGTAGTACTCAGTGCTCTCCATCAAACTGTCCATGTTGCTTTCACTCCAAATCATTTCCTTCTGGCTCAATTTTGTACTTCTTCTTTGATTATTAACAAATAAAATATTCTGCTTCCTAATCAGAATATTCATGGAAATCCATGTTTAAAAACATTCTCTACATGTTGACTTAATATTACATACATGTGGCAGTTAACTTTTCAACAACACCTAGCTAAGATACCCAAAAATTTATTTCACTAACCCAAAAGAATGCTCTGATAGTTTGCGTTTGTTTCAACAACAAAAAAAATGTGCAGTGTGTACAGTCATTTTTATTAGAGATTTCATATTGATTTACAAAATTATAAGATAACAGGGGTATACTACCATACCTTTCCCACCACCAGAGTTCTGTGTCCCCATTCCCTCCATTGGAAACTGCACTAGTTCTCCCAAGATCACAGATATGAGTTGACCATTATTTCCATAACTATATTTATATAAATTTGCCTAATTTTTTCTATGACCCTGCCTTCTCTTCCTTTCTAAATCACACCTCCTACTTCTGAGTGCCCCACTTTTTTTCTCCCCTCCCCCTCTTCTCTCTCCATGTCCTGAGGGAACTGAAGTTCAGAGCCCTCTGGTCATCTTTGCCTATACAATCATGTTTTTAAGTAGAAATTATTTCATTGTTCAAACTGTTTAAATACTTAGACTTGTTTTAAAAATGCTAACAGTATGAGGGAAAAAGGAAATCTCACTCTATTGCCCATATATCTTAGATTTTCTGCAATGGAGAAAGGTTAATAGAACAACTCTGCAGAGGCCAGAATTGGTTACATAAATATTTCACATGTATTTGTCCTTTCACAATCATCTTTCAATGGCATCGGGCCACACATTACATCCACTTATACAACTACAATCATCTTTACAAGATTAGGCTCTAACTCACCTCCAGTGTATTTTTACAAACTTCATACAAACAAACTGTTTCCCCTGACTAGAATACCTTTCTTCTGTTGGATCCCTCTCTACTAATCTTTCAAAACTTATCTCAAGTACCTAAGAATTGTTTTTAAATTCCCTTAGATCAAGTTAAGCTCTCTCTCTCTTCCACAATATTCTCTCTCCCTTTCTCTCTCTCTCTCCCTTACACACACACACACACACACACACACACACACACAGACTGCAGAACACTAGTAAAAAGAACTCACAGGCACAAAGAGGTAGCTCACATGAGAAGGTACCTACTTTGCCACGTGCAAGACTCAAGTCTGAGCCCCAGCTCCCCTAAGCTAATGTCTTTCCCTATCTCTGTCTCTCTGTCGCTATCTGAAAAAATAAACTGCATTAAGCTGGAATAGTGAAGCTAGAAATAGTGTCAAAAAAAACCTCACTGATAAAACATCAAAAGTACATTTTAAGCTTTAAAGATATCTCTGCAAAGAGTCAGGGAGATAGCATAGTGGTTATGAAGAAAAAAAAAAGACTTTCAAGCCTGAGGCACCAAAGGTCCTAGGTTCAATCCCCAAGACTACTATGAGCCAGAAATGAGCAGTGATCTGGTAAATTTAATAATTACTTAATTAATATCTCTGCCAAGAGTGGATCATTCCTCCCATATCTTACTCTTGAAGTAGACTGAATTCCCTTTTTTATATTCTGACAGGACACACTGGCATTCCTTCACACCACTCACAACTAAGCTTTAAACAATAATTGGTGGTATTATTCAACTGTCTCCACTCTTGTATGCACAAGTTCCTTGAGAGAAAGAGTAGTTTTTATGCTATTCACACTTGTATCCTCAGGTTTCAGAAGAATCTGGAACATAGTGACTGCTCAATACATTTTGTTGAATGACTGCTTCCAAGAAGTTCCATGCCACTTTGGCTTATTTGCTACTCCATTTCAGCTCAGTTAGTAAGTGGGTCATTTTGGTGTATTGCCTCAAAAATGATAGTCTGACTTCAGTGTGTCAAAGCTGTTTATAAATATGCAACTTATACTTCTGGACATTGTAAAAATTATGACAAAATTATGCCAAACTAGGAAAGTGAGATAGTTCAATTTATTATTTATATGTTTACTTCCTCTAGTTCACTGAGATCCCAGGTGTTATGTAGGGACTACGGATAATTATAACAAGGTGAATGAACCATTCAGATGACCTTAGGTTCCCTTACTCTCCCAGCTATACTACCCAAAAGCATGGTAACTCTGGGCAAGTGACTGAAACTCTCTGAGTCCCTGTTATCACTCAAAAGCAATGCACTATGATTTTATTACACCTGCTTATATACATATTCTGACATACCATGGTAATAGTCATGCTCTGAAAATGTAAATTACCTTAACAGATTACATTGAAAATGGATTCCAGAAGAATTTAAAGACGGGTGCTGTCTTTGTTGATCTTACAGCAGCTTATGACACGGTCTGGCACCGTGGTCTCCTAGTCAAGATCTCAAGATGCCTGCCTCCATGGGTGGCCAACACTATATCGTTTCTTCTCCAAAACAGAAGATTCCGGGTGCATCTGGGTGACAAGTCTAGCAGATGGAGACTTGTCTCAAGTGGCCTCCCCCAGGGCTCTGTTCTAGCTCCTACGCTACTTAATATTTACATCAATGACCTCCCAGAAACTTCTTCAAGGAAGTTCATCTACGCCGATGACATCTGCTGTGCAACTCAAGCATCCAAGTTCGACATCCTCGAGGAAACACTCACGAAAGACATGTCTCTGATATCTGATTACTGTAAAAAATGGCGACTAATCCCTAGCACTGCAAAAACGGTATCATCTGTTTTCCATCTACACCATGCCTCGGCCTCGCGTGAGCTTAATGTGCAGCTTGGCCATACGAGAATCCGGCATGAAGCCCAGCCAGTCTATCTTGGCGTTACTCTCGATCGCACTCTGTCATTTCACGAACATCTCATAAAAACTGCAGCAAAGGTGGGCGCGAGGAATGACATCATTGCAAGACTGGCCAGCTCCTCATGGGGCGCGAGCGCTTCCACACTACGATCATCATCTCTGGCATTATGCTATTCCACTGCAGAATACTGTGCCCCAGTATGGTTCCGTAGGCCCCATGTCCACTTGGTCGATTCCAAATTATATTCCTCCATGAGGATAATTTCTGGAACCATCCGTTCCACCCCGTTCCATGGCTGCCAGTTCTTAGCAACATCGCCCCGCCAGATATTCGTCGGGATGCGGCATCATCTAAGTTCATTTCCCACGTCTACGCTCGACCGGACCTGCCAATATACGCGGATATCTTCACCCACCCTGTCCAACGCTTGACGTCTCGTCACCCAATCTGGTCCCCTATGCCTACACTGAACTTCTCTGTTCCAGACTCTTGGAAACAGAGCTGGCAGTCAGCTGAGGTAAAGAACAAACACCTCATCACAGACCCCTGCAAGCGTCAACCCGGCTTTGACCTAGCACGTTATGATCGGGCCCTCCTCAATCGCTATCGAACAGGCCATGGCCGGTGCGCCGCTATGTTCCATCGCTGGGGAGCCAGAGATGACCCGAACTGCCCCTGCGGCTACAGACAGACTATGACCACATAGTCAACGACTGCCACCTCTCCAGATTCAAAGGAGGTCTCGAAACTTTACATCAGGCTCAACCTGATGCTGTTGACTGGCTACGGAAGAAGGGCAAACGCTAGAAGAACCTAACAGATCTGATCTCTCCTCTGCATAGCTATTCCCAACAACAAATATGAACCAAACTTCCCGTTTAGTTCAGTAGAAAAGTCCATACTAGTAAGTGGCACACAGATATTTGAGATTTTTTTTTCTAACCACTTCTGTGAATTTGTAAGAGTTGGTTAACTTCTCCCTTTGATTAGGAAAAAAAAAGTTAAAGTCTTAGGGTCTCCGCTCAATGTTCATTCCAAGGATAACAGTTTATCACTATTTATATATCCTAGTATGCCTGACGGACTAATGCATCATACCAGAATATAAACACTTCAACCCTACAAACAGATACTCCTGGGGGTGTGTAGATTCAGTGGTCTTTACTCTATAGTTTCATGTCTATACTTAAAGCGTATCTGTTTCAAGCTTTTTTAGAATTTTAAATACAGGTTTGCTTATTTATCTATTTATTTGTTTATTTATTTATAAAATAAAAACAATGACAAGATCATAGGATATGAGGGGTACAATTTCCACCACCAGCGCTCCATATCCCATCCCCTCGCCTGATAGCTTTCCTATTCTTTAACCCTCTGGGAGTATGGACCCAGGATCATTATAGGGTGCAGAAGGTAGAAGATCTGGCTTCTGTAACTGCTTCCCCACTGAGCATGGGTGTTGAGAGGTTGATCATACTCCCAGCCTGTCTCTTTTTCCCTAGTGGGCCAGGGCTCTGAGCACTGCTAAGCTCTGGCTTATGGTGGTGAATTGAACCTGGGATCTTTGATGCCTTAGGCATGAAAGTTTTTTTTTTGCATATCTCACTTTATTCAGGCCTGCAAGATTCCTGATGAAAACCTGCTAATAGAAAGCTTTAGTGGAGACATGAGGGGAAGAGGAGGCAGAAGAGGAGGAGGAGGCTTCTATGTGATGAGCTGCTTTTCTCTAGCTGTTTTCAAAATTCTGTCTTTGAAGTCTGACAATCAGCTTACAATGTTTCTTGGAGAAAATCATTCTATATTTAGCCTGTTTGAGATATCTGTTTGCTATTGTTTTCAGTATTTATTTGTGAAACAAGATTCAGAAACTGGGGGCCAGGCAGTGACACAACAGGCTAGGCACACATAGTACGAAACACAAGGATCCCAGTTCAAGCCTCTGGCTCCCCACTTGCGGGGGGGGGGGGGTCACTTCACAAGTGGTGAAACAGGTCTGCAGGTATCCATCTCTCACTCCTCCTCTTTATCTTCCCTTTCCCTCTCTATTTCTCTCTGTCCTATCCAATGGGGGAAAAAAAATGGCAACCAGGAGCAGTGGATTCGCAGTGCTGGCTCTGAGCCCAAGTGATAACCCTGGAGGGGAAAAAAAAAGATTTGAGAAAATTTCTACATCTCTCTTTTTCTGCTCCATCTGGGGTAGTGGTGGTGGCAGTAGTAGTAGTAGTAGTAGTAGTAGTAGTAGTAGTAGTAGTAGTAGTAGTAGTAGTAAGTAGTAGTAGTAGGTAGTAGTAGTAGTAGTAGGTAGTAGTAGTAGTTGTTAGTAGTAGTAGTAGTAGTAGCAGCAGCAGCAGCAGCAGCAGCAGCAATGGTTACCTAGATGAACTTCTCTAAGGCACATAAGTTTTCTTCACTCTTTTGTTTCTTTCACTGAGTAATTTCAAATGATTCATCTTCAAGTTCACTGATTGTTATAAAGGACTGAATCTGCTGCTAAAGCTCTTACTCTTTTTTTTTTACCCCAACTTAATCACTGTATCCTTTTCTTTCTTTCTTTCTTTCTTTTTTTTTTTTGGTTCTTTTTTAGTTTTGTTTTTTTTTTTTTTGAGAAAACTCATTTCCTTCTAGCATTGTTTCACTAACTTTGTTTAGTTATGTATCTTTGTTCTCTTGCAACCCAATGAGTTTAAGATTTTTAATTCTTTCTCAAAGCAGTTCATTTCTTTAGGGTTGTTTAGTAGAGATTTCTTAGTTTTGCTTGATGCATCGTTTCTGCCTGATTCTTCATGGTATATGTAGCCTTGTGTTGGTATCTGTGCATTTGAAGAAGCAGACACCTCTTCTAATCTTTATGGACTCAAGTTGGAAAGTAAAGACCCCTTTCTATCAGCTCCCCAGACTAGCCAGACTGTCTCCAAGACTGCAGTTGAGTAGGGTTAGCAGTCGGATGGACCCATGGTTATGGGCCTGTTACTGGGGCAGTCAGATGTCTGCCAGGCCCCTGAGTGAGTGCCTCACAGGCTGCTGAGCTTCTCTCTGGATGGGCAGGAGTCCCTCCAGACTTAAATGTGTCTAGAGTCAATCAGAAGACTGCTCAGAGCATGGCAGTCAGATCAAGGTCAATGGACATCTAAAGGCATGCTCCCACCAGGTCCGTAGGCAGGCAAGACTGATTTGGGGAATACAGTAGGATGGGCTTGAGCCTGGGTCATAGGACTGCTTCAGTAACTGCAGTTTTCTGGTGGCTTGGTTATCAGGAACATGGACAGATGCAGACTAGGTGTCTTTCTGAGAGGAGCTGGTAGCAGAACTGTAGACTAGTGGGGTTAGCACTGAAGGTACAGGATGACAGGTCTGCTTCTGGTCAGCAAACACACTGAATCTCACTGGTAAACAGATCTGCCTGCTCAATGTGTCCCTTCCTTGGTATTAGGTTCCATAAGGTTTTTTCTTTCTTTCTTTTTTTTTTTTTTTTAACTTCCTGCCTGGATCCTAAATGGCTCAAAAAGTCTTGCATTCATATATGGCTGCCAAATAATTGTTCTTGGGGGAAAGTACACACAGAATGAGAATCTCCTATTCTGTCATCTTGTTCCAAATGAGAAGTTTAATAGAGTGGGTTGATATGCAGATTAAAAAGTGTACTTGAATATTTGAGTTGTTTACCGTACTGCCTGATATTTAATAAGCACTCAGTAAAATCTATTAAGTTTTAATGCCTCGTATAATGGCTGGTAGAGCTCAAATCTCTCTTGTTTGGTCAGTCTTCCCTTTGTTAACTCACAGGATAGCAAAGTATTTGAAAAATTCTAGAAAAGAAGACTCTAACAAAAACTTGGCATTACTCTCTTATTTGATAAATTCATTTTTTTAAACATCAATTTGAAAAAGAACACCCTGAAAAAAAACTCAGCCAGGGAAAAGCAGCAAGGTCCAGAGAGAGATCATACATTACAACATTCTAGGAGGAATACTAAAACTTGTCAATTGAGTTTAACTCTCAGTCTTCTGATCATCTGGGTTGTCGGAAAAACTATTACATTATTTTTTGTTTGCTTGCTTGCTTTTTTTTTTTACCAGAGCACTGCTTATGCTGATGTGTTAGGGACTGAACTCAGGACTTTGGAGTCCCAGGTATGAGAGTCTCTTTGCATAACCATTATTATGCTGACATTATTTTTCTATGCAAAAATGTGTCATGACTTTTCCAACAACCAGATATATAAAGGTAAACTTAAACACATAGAAGTAAATAAATCATATACCAAAAAAAATAAGTATTTATCAGTTAGAGGGTGAAATGATTAGGCATTACCTGAAAGGTTCCAACACTGGAGAATTTATAAATATTAGCTGCGAGCTCACTTTCTACTTAACCATTCTCTCTCTCTCTCCCTCTCCCTCTCCCTCCTCCCCCCCAACAGAAATGAAGACCTTTGGTCAAGTATAGCACTTGGTGGCTGAGACAAGAAAATGATTGGCATAATATCTGTTCTACTTTAACGAGATCATAAAGACCACTTCACCCATTTTTCCTTGACCATTGTCTGATTAATACTCTTCCTATAATGTATACACATTTCCAAATTTTCCAGTCCTTGAAAAAAAGTACTCTCCCAGCCCTAACTTTCCCTAATCTATGAGTTTTAAAAGCAAAAGCACCCCAAACTGCTCATCAATGTTTGGGTATACCTACAGAGAGAGAGAGAATATTATGAGAAATCAGTCTTAAAAACTAATGCTATCAGTCTCTAAACAATTCTTGAAGCTGGTTAATTTTGTGAGGTGGTAGGCAAAGTATCTGATAATACCTTATGCCAAACGAGGCTACGGGATTTAGGGAGATATAGGAAGGTTTCAGGATAAACATGTATGATTACTTTATTGCAATTTTTGTGCCCTATCCTATGAGAGACCCTGTCAAGCCAGAGTAGCCATTCTGTCTCTTCAGCCTTCAATCTGAACTGACTGTGATTCATATAATTTGAAACATTGCAGAGCTGGAAACATCAACCGTCTCTGCACCTCAAATTGAGGTGATTACAAGCAAGAACTCAAAGAAGTACCTGTCTTAGCAGTAGCTAAGATCACAACTCCAAGCTGTTTTAAGAGTTCTCTTCAGGACAAAGAAGAAAATCAGGCAGTAAAAATCAGATTAGGCGTGTTGCCTACGACCAGGCAGATGACTATTATTTTAAAAGCTAAAAGAAAAGGGCTGAACACAGAGGCCAGTAAACAGAAGAATTTTCAGACTAAGAAGTTATGTCTAAATAGGGCTTCTCTCCCGTGGAGCTTACTAAAAGAATAGCAAAAACCTAGGTGGCTTTTGAAGGTATGATATCATAGAGACCCCACAACTGCTTGCCAACAGCCAATCAGTATTAAATCTCTAAAACAAGTGATGACCCCCCCCACCTCTGCATTCCCCCAGAAAAGTATGCCACCTATGAGTAGTTCAGATAGGGTCACAGAGAAGGGTGAAAAGAAAGAGTCTCTAGAGAACTGTATGGGGCGTATTCCAGGAGGTGGCACAAAGATGAACAGTAAGAGGCCTGTTCTGGGGAAAAGGAAACACCTCTGTAATTTTTAGACTATGGGGGCCAGATGGTGGTGCAAGGATCCTAGTTCCAGGCCCTGGTTCCTGCCTGCAAGGGGGAAGCCTCATGAGCTGTGAAGCAGTGCTGCAGGTTATCTTTCCCCCCCCCCTTTCAATTTATCTCTACCTCTATGAAAACAAATGTTTAAAAATATTTGGACTATCCTGGTTACCGCTTTGACTCTGCTGCTGTCTTCAGTAACCATGCCTACCTTGCCTTTGGTGACTGAGTGCCTCTTGGTGGCTGAGTGCCTCCGTCACCTCATGATCCAATTATTCCCACTGTATGTAGGTTTGCCACTTCAGTGGTGGAACTGTAATTTCTGACCTACAGGGAGTAACAATCACACAGTTCTTCAACAATAGTACTATGGTTCTCCTTACAAATTATTTCCCAAGCAATGGAAAATCCTCATAAGAGGGCAGAACCCGGGACACATCTAGAGAGGAGTCCTAAGGAAGAAACTTGCTCTACTTACAGGCTAGGGAGTCTTTGTTTTTCCCGTCCTATTCTTTCTTTCTGTGGGTTGGAACTCTGACTACAATTTTCCTGTTCTTTTTCTATCTAAGTGATAGTGAGAGAGGGGCAGTTTATGAGACACCAGACTACAAGAAGGCATACTCTGACTTTGTGGGAAAAATTACACATCACCATGAAACTGAAGACTTGGAAAATAATGGGCACAAGAACTCCTTAACTCTTTGGAGCCATTATCATTGTGGGGGTGAACAAGCTCTTTGTATGGAAGATTGAACAAGGACTAGGTGGATAAAGCGGAATATTGTAGCAAAGACTGTTAATTATCTGCCCAATATCCTTTCTCCTCTTCTTTCTGGCTATCAGAAGTCAAAAGTTGTTTAGGTCACTATGTACCCAGAAACATGTGTCCCAGCTTTGTGGAAAATTAGACAGCCCTGTGATATAGTTTGGCCAGTGATATAAAAGCAGACTTCATTGGATGTAGCTTAGAATAAAGTTCTTTAAGCAAGTCTTACTCAACTGCCAGGCACCATTTTGCTTCACTCCATCTTCCAGCCTGCTTAGGACACAAAGGTGTATCAAGAGTCATAAACTTGTGACCATAAACACATACTAAGTATGACTGGGAAGAAGGTCAGAAGGTCCCTGATGATATCTTGAAGACACCCTTCCAGTCCTGAAATACTAAACTTTCAAATTCTCAACCTACAAATGAAAAAGAAAGTCAAATTTATCTTAGTCACTATTTCAGAATAAATATAGTCAAGCAAGTTACAAGATTCTATATATCAAGAAATCTTGCTACATGGATCAATCAAATTTATTCCAAATTTGTTCATTAATCAGTACGTTCTCCCAATAAGCTGAAAGTACACCTCCAAAACTGTTTCAACTCCAAATCTCAACACCTATAACTGATCTACAGAACCTCGCATCAAACACTTAAGCTGCTTCCCATTTATATCAAGTTTAGTTTCTGCCAGCTCTAGAATTCTGGGATTCTTAAGATAAAGTTGTAGATCTTACAATGGATAAAACATGCTAAGATTTCAACACATAACAAGTTAATCAAATTACATTATGTAACTCTACAACACTGAACCAGTCACATTTTCTCAAAAACTTGGTCTTTCATTTCTGAGATTGTAAAAACAGAAAAACCAATCTAGCTCATAGGACTGATATGACTATCATATACAAAATGGGTGTGAAAACACTCTGAAGTTTGAATTACTATGAGCATGTAAATTATTAATATAATTACAATATGTAACTTATTCTTTATAAGTAACATAAATTGCTAGTAGGAAATACTCTACATCAGCAATTAAATTCAAATAGCCAGGGAAATAAATCAGCTAATCTAGAATAGGATTTGAGTGCCTGAAGCTCCTGGTTTGATCTCCACTTTGCATGCACTGGAGTGGTGCTCTGACTTTTCTGTTTCTCATGTGAAACGACCTCATATAAAATAATAAAATTAAGGAGGGGATCATAGGGCATTGGGGACCCAGTGCATGATGGTGGAGGCCTTAAACTGGTGGTGGGAATGGTGTGCAGATACCGATAGTGGGGGAGATATGAAATTATGCTCATGTGACAACTGTGTTATAATTCATTATTTCTCTTTTTTAAATTTTTTGTATTATATTTATTTATTCATTGGATAGAGCCAGAAGTTGAGGGGGGAAGGGGTAATGGAGAGGAAGAGAGATACTGAGACACCTGCAACACTGCTTCACCATTTGCAAAGCTTTCCCCCTGTAGGTGGGGACCAAAGGCTCGAACCTTGGTTCTTGCACATTGTAACACGTGCACTCAAACAGGTGCACCACCACCCAGCCCCGTATTTCTCTAATAAAGCCATTTTTAGAAAGTAAGTACATAAAAGAAGAGCTGGGTGGAAGCACACAAGATAGAGTGTACTTATTACCATGTATGAGGATCTGGGTTCAAGTCCCTGGTCCCCATGTGCATTGGTCTCTCTTTCTCTTTCTCCCTCTTTCTCTGTTTCTATCAGTAAAAAAAAAAAAGGTGGGGGGCACAAGAAATGATGGGAGTTGAGGGGGCCAGGCAGTGGAGCACCAGGTCAAGAGCACATAGTACGAAGAAATGGTGGAGTTGTAGTGCAGACACTGAGGCCCAGCAATAGCACTTCTGAAAAAAAGAATAGGCTAAAGTATACTGATGATGGAAAGGGCATACAACATTGTAAGATATGGTGACTTATACTGAACGTATATGGATGTGAAATTATACCCCTGAGATCTTATAATTTTTTAGAAAGTCTGTCAAACCACAAATAAGGAAGAAAAAGGAAGTTTTAAAAAGTGGGTTATATTGTTTTGAGTTGTGGTATAAAGAGAGCTAAGCATTCCTTCTTCAGATTTTATGACAATGAGTAATGGATTGGGGTGAGAAGCACAAAATGACCAAGCACATATTCCAGTCAACCCCCATAACTTTAATTCCAGCAGGCAGAAATAAGAGTAGCACTCATGGAAGAATTTATAGTTTTTTGTTTGTCTGTTTACCATTTGGGTTGATCTTTTAAACAGGTAAAGTAGCTTCATTATAGGGAGTGGAAGTCTACCACATGTATGTCTTTTTTAACTGAAGGGCAACAAATCTCTTCAACTCAACAGACTAGTGTTTACAACAAGGTAAAAATAACAAAGACAAGATTAAATCAGCAAATATTTACTTGTCTATCAAATATAATGACTTATTGCCATTGTAATAGTATTGGGTTGTCATAAAAGTCATGACATTTTTCTATGCAAAAATGGCATCCTGACTTTTCCAAAAACCCAATAAATAATATATAACTCTAACCTCAGTAAGAGCAGTGAAGTAACGGCTAAAGTATAGTTCTTAGTTTCCAGGATAAAACTTTAATCAAAGTGTGAATGTCTACAGAAGCTTTAGTAGGGAGTCAGGCGGTAGCACAGCAGGTTAAGAGCAGGTGGCGCAAAGCACAAGGACTGGCCTAAGGATCCAGGTTCGAGCCCCCTGCTCCCCACCTGCAGGGGAGTTGCTTCACATGCAGTGAAGCAGGTCTGCAGGTGTCTTTCTCTCCCTCTCTGTCTTCCCCTCCTCTCTCCATTTCTCTCTGTCCTGTCCAACAACAACGACATCAATAACAACAATAATAACTACAACAAGGGCAACAAAAGGGAAAATAATTTTTTTAAAAAAGAAGCTTTAGTAATATAAAAATTTACAGGGCCAAGCAGTGGTGTACCTGGTCAAGCACATACATTACAGTGCACAAGGACCAGGGTTCAAGCCCCTGATCCCCATTTATAGTGGGGAAGCTTCGTAAGTGATGCAACAGGGCTGCAGGTGTCTATCTCTCCCTCTCCTCTCAATTTCTCTCTATCTCTATCTATCCAATATTAAATAAAGATTAAAATTTTACCAATTAACAGCTCACTGTCAGTGGTCTTTAAAACACTTGCTACATACATATTTCCAACTGGCATACCTTAACATTTTCCAATACTTCAATTTCCTTTGAAATCAATTCGAATGGCTTAAAAGGTTTAGAAATGTTACTTGCAGCATGTTGGAAACTGAGTAGACCTAGAGGAAGAAATAACAATACTGTGGAACAAGTTACAAAGATATCTTTAAGGTCAAGTCTGCTCTGATCCCTTTTGGAATACTTTACACACTGAATGAAACAGACACCCAATTACAGAAAGTAGCAGGCAAATATACGGAGAGCACACATGCACACAATGTTCTACAAGTGCTACAATTAATGTGTCTAAATGCTAGGGTACTGTAGCTTTTTAAAAAATATATATGAACATCTAAGAACATTTACAAGCAGAATTAGGGAATTTCAAGTTAGAAACATTCTGGCTAGATGAGAAGATAAAAGCTTCTTTCAAAAACATAACTACTTGCCAGAGATAAAAGCACTAGATATATCCTGTTGTCTAATTCATCCTCCTACTTGGCTAATGTGCATGGAAAGTCTCCGTAACTTTTTAAAATATCCACTCTAAATAAAGGTATTCTGTAGCTTACCTTTGACTCTGGGCATATACACCACAATTGGGAGGCATATGCTACAAGTTCTGATATTAACAGCTTTCCTCCTTGGTATTACTATCAACAATGGGTGCCATCTGGGATGATTCAGAGACTCATACAAGCAAAACACAAGATTTAAAATATGCTGCATATTCTTCTGTAGGAATCTGTATACTGCTACCTAGTAAACTCGACTAGCTTTTGCCAAACTGAAAGTAGCAACTTCTGAGGAAAGTAAAGAAACAGACATGGTAGAAAAACATAAAATGAAGTGCTCTGTGATCTTCAAGATGAGCAGGATGGAAGAAAAATCAGAGGCTGTTATAGATTGCTTGTGACCCCCTAAAATCCTTATGCTGAGACCTAATCCCAATGAATAACACTTGGGGGTGGAGTCTCGAGAGATAATTAGGTCACAAGAATGGAGCCCTTGTGAACAAAACTGGTGTCCTTTTTTTTTTAATAAAAGAGAACTCAGGGCTTCTGGGGATATAGCACAGTGGTAATCCTCCAGCTTTACATACTTGAGGCCCCAGAGTTCCAGGTTCAATCCCCAGCATTTCCACAAGCCAGAGATTATAGCAGTGCTCTGGTCAGTCTCTCTATCTCTGTTATTCTCACTAAAATAAATCTTTTAAATAAATAAGAGACCCCAGAGAGCTCTCTCTTTCCCATCTGTCATGTGAGGAAATAGCAAAAAGTTGGCCCTCACTAGACAATAAGTCTACCAGCACCTTGATTCTGGACATTCCAAACTCCAGAACTATGAAAATATCTGTTGTTTAAACTTAGTTTATGCTATTTCTGTTCTAGCAGCCTAAAAGGACTATGACAGAGCAAAAAATTCTTCATCACAAGTACATCCCAAGTCAGGATCTTATATGCTTCTTCCCAACCTCTAACTTCAGAGTTCATGGTGTTTTGTTGTTATGTGTTTGTTTTGTACAAATGTCAAATTCCTAAACACACAAACATTTAATATTTTTGAAGTCTTTATCTGCTAACTAAGCAAATAAAACTGGGTATAATACAGCTCTATATTCCCAAGATAAACACATATAAATATTCTGGACATATCCTAGACATACAGTGAAATGGCAAACCAACATATCATAGATAAGGAATCAGCTTGGATTCAAAAAAGGGAGTAGGCCTGGGGAGAAAAGATAATGGTTATGCAAAAGACTTTCATGCCTGAGGTCCCCAGGTTCAATCCCCAGCAATGAGCAATGCTTAGGCCTCTTTCTCTCACTAGAATAAATAAATAAATAAAATATTTTTAAAAACCAACAAGGGCAACAAAAGGGAATAAATAAATTTAAAAAATTTTTAAATATATTAAAAACACACACACACACAAAAGAGGCAGAGGCAGTAAGCAATACAAGTGTGAGTTCAAGGTACTGGTCGAGAGCAGGACCATTAACCCTTTCAGTAAATCTTGGACTTTATTTTAATCTACGAGGTCTAACAAGTTCATCAGGTACTAAATTCAAAGCTTGACAACACTCTTTCTGAGACTTACAAAAAGCAGTGATACCTTCCTAATTAGTTTAAGCTGTCTCTCCGAAGGCAGAAAAAACAAGATTATAATTACTAAAACATCAACCCATTATATATGCGTTTTTCTCAGCTAATTTCAGGTGAGGCATTATGACTAGTAAACATAACCAAAAAAGTAGCACTTCATAATCATAATCTTCTGGGAACTATCGATGCTCAAATCACAGAAAACACTGCAACCTTCAGTATTTTCTTTTCTATTCGGGAATGAAAAACAAGAGAAATTGGAACTCTGACATAAGGATTCCAACTTGGCCATATACCAATAAGTCACAAAGCCATCTGAAGTTTTCGAATATATAGTTGTCTCAGGTAGCTACAGATGGTTTGAAAACATGAGATATTTGTTGCATATGCGCTGCTCTGGTTTGGGGCAAGAATCCCCCAGTATCACCTAAATCTGAGCAGGATGTGTGTGTGTGTGGGGGAAGGGCTTGAAACTAGTACCTTCCAGAACAAGGGGAGAAAACAGATATAAGAAAATAATGTCCTCGTGGTCCGGGAGGTGGCGCAGTGGTAAAGCTTTGGACTCTCAAGCATGAGGTCTCAAGTTTGATCCCCGGCAGCACATGTGCCAGAGTGATGTCTGGTTCTTTCTCTCTCCTTTCTCATAAATAAATTTAAAAAATCTTTAAAAAAAAAAGGAAAAGAAAAGAATATCCTCCAGCTGAAATGAATCTCTCATGTTGGTTGATGTTGTTTGCCTGCTTGAATACAATGCTGATGAATCACTTCAAAATGGCTTACAATACAAAAACAAACTGGAAAGATTAAGTAGAACTTATCTACACACACACACACACAAAATACTTCAAAAGTACAGTGATCATTTAAAGAGAAAAACATTTTTTTAAAAATTTGAAAAAAAAGCATAAGCGCTACTGTATAACAAAAACTTCCACTAGTAGTATTTGTTTCCTAGTAGTTTCTTATATTAATATCATATTTTCCTTATAATACTTGGAAGCTGTTTATAGTCTTACACGGTATTGGAATCAGTATTTCACTGATTGACCTAATGCTACAGACCAAGAAAAAGCAATAACTGCATAGAGAGAAGGAAATTTATTCCAGAGAAAGGCTCACGTGAAACAATGTAATTTGAAAAAATGAGAAATTATCAAAGAATTTCCCGGCAGAAACTGGTCAAATCCAGACAAAGCATGCTTTCAAGTTGGATGGTATCTATAGAACTCTCCTTAATCCTTTTCTTGTTGGAATAGCCTTTATTAAACTATTGATTCTTATTAGTTGTTTGTTTACTAAACTACTTAATAAGCTACTGGCACTTCATTAGTCTCCGAATAAAGAGTACAGATGTTCCCTATCAGATCACCATTAAAACAGGACCAGGATTCTGAAGGTGTTTCCTTGAAAAATACCCACTTCTTATTATGTCTATTCTTACTCAATTTCCTAGATTTCTTTCATTTTTTTCTTTTTCTTTTTTTTTTGCCTCCAGGGTTATTGCTGGGGCTCAGTGCCTGCACCATGAATCCACTGCTCCTGGAGGCCTTTTTTCCCCCTTTTTTTGCCCTTGTTGTGGTTATTATTGTTGTTGATGATGTTGTTTGTTGTTGGATAGGACAGAGAGAAATGGAGAGAGATGGGGAAGACAGAGAGGGGGAGAGAAAGATAGACACCTGCAGACCTGCTTCACCGCCTGTGAAGCGACTCCCCTGTAGGTGGGGAGCTGGGGGCTCGAACCGAGATCCTCATGCCAGTCCTTGGGTTTTGCATCACATGCGCTTAACCTGCTGCGCCACTGCCTGGCTCCCTTTTTAAATATTTATTTATTTACTCCCTTTTGTTGCCCTTGATGTTTTATTGTTATTATTGATATCGTTGTTGTTGGATAGGACACAGAGAAATGGAGAGAGGAGGGGAAGACAGAGGGGAGGAGAGAAAGATAGACACCTGCAGACCTGCTTCACTGCTTGTGAAGCAACTCCACCGCAGGTGGGGAGCCGGGGGCTTGAACCAGGATCCTTACTCTGGTCCTTGCGAAATTGCTAATGTATATGTATATGTATATATTTGGAAAGTAGTGACTATTGTATTTTATTATTTTTTTTATAATGTACCTGCAGTGGGAAGAGTGCAAACTGAAGCAAAGAAGTTACTTCATTCCTGAGAAACCCTGAAAGCTTTGAGATTTGAAGGAAATGGAGACTTTAAAGAGGGGAGGAGCTCTGGGAAAAAAACACTTAAAAATACTAAGACTCTCAGGTTCTTTCTCCTCAACCAGAGTATCTGGTACCTTTTCTTTCAACAGTAGAAAAGTTATGTTATTCTCTGGAGAAGCTAAAATAATTGAAAATAATAAGTGAAAGTCCATGTGGCCAACACTGAAAGATTCCTTTCCAGAGTGGGTTCTTGAATACTAGATAAAAATGTATTCCCTATCACAACACCGAAGCTTCCTTCAATGTGATGGGAGCTGGGTCAAACCAGGGTTGTACACATGGCAAAGCAGCACACTAAGTGAGGTATTTTACAGGCCTGTGTTAGATGGATTCTTTCTGGAGGCGTAAGGGAAGAACATGACTCCTCACTTCTTCCAGCTCCTAGAGGTGTCTTTGACTCATGACCCTTTTCTCCAGCTTAAAAGTGCATCACTTTGACCTCTGGTTGGTTTCCTCATTACATCCATTTACTGACTCTCGTCGACTTCTTCCCCCCCCCACCACCACCCTTATAAGGACCCACCTGGATAATCCAGGAAACCCTCCTTATCTCAAAACCCTGGAATGACAAATGCACAGACCCTTTCTCCCAAGCAGAGTAATACATTATGGAAATAGGGACATGAACAGCTTATTCAGCATCCTGTACACTGTCTCAAAAACTCCTTCCCATTCAATCTTTAAGTTATAAAACCAGGGAGTAACCTAATATTAGCCATAAAGTAAAAAAAAAAAAAAAAAAAAAAAGATGATCTCAGAGTTAGACAAAGCCTTGAGAAAGCTCCAGAACTGAATCAGGAGTGTTTTGTATAAAGAAAAATGCAAACGGCTGCTGAAATAGCTCACTTGGATAGTGCACAGCTTTGCAAGGTGCATGGTTCAGGTTCAAGCCCAGTCCCCACTGTATTGAAGGAAGCTTCAGTGCTGTGGTCTCTTTTAAGCTTTTTCTGCCTTTGTCCCTTCTCTGTCAGAGAAAGAGAAAGAGATATGAGAGAGGAAGAGAGAGACAGACACACACAAGAAGAAACATTTTTATCAAGTTCAAATATCCTAAGCAGAAAAATATATTAAAGGAGATTCAGGACATAGCTCACTTGGTAGAGCACAGGCCTTACCAAGCACCAGGTCCAGGGTTCAAACCCCAGCACTACACAGGGTCACCATGGATTGAACTGGGTGAAGTAAGTTTCATAGACAGTGGAGACACAGTGGTGTCTCCCTTGTCTATCCCCCATCTAATTTTACTTTCTCTCTCTCTTTCACCCTCCTCAAAAAAAGAATAGAATAATTGTCCCAGGTAGACAACTCAGTGGTGGTATAGCACTCAAAGCTCTAGTATCATTCCCCAGCACCATATTATAAAGAAATACACATTAAGGGGCAAACTTTTGTCAAGTGTTGTAGCAGTGAGGATGGAGATAGACCTGTGAGAGTGGAAAGGGGGTAATGTACACACTGAATCTAAGGTCTTGGTTGAGAAAAATCACTCCTTACTAACAGTCACCAACACCACAGCTCTAAGTTGGGTTCAATGTGTATTAAGGTCACAAGTAAGAATCTACTAAGCAATCTCAGCCAGGTGAGATAGCAGTCCTCAAAAGTTCTTGACAATTTTTTTCCTTAGTGGATACACACACACACACACACACACACTTTGGGGAAGAATTAGAAATTACAAAAAAATGGCAACAGAAAAAAAATTTTTTAAAAAAAGGTGCTAAGCTTGGAAGGGTATAGGATGGCTTTACAAAAGAGAAATATTTGAGTTGCGTTTCTATATATATATGTGTGTGTGTGTGTGCGATTCTATATACACACTAGTGCTGGGAAATGGCAGGAGGATGGAGTATTAGGGTGCCAGGCTGTAGCGCACCAGGTTAAGTGCACATAGCGCGAAGTGCAAGGACTGACACAAGGATCCCAGTTCGAGCCCCTGGCTCCCCACCTCCAGGGGGGTCGCTTCGCAAGCGGTAAAGCAGGTCTGCAGGAATCTTATCTTTCTTTCTTCCTCTCTCTCAATTATATCCTATCCAGGAACAACAACAACAGAAAAAAGATAGCCACCAGGAGCAGTGGATTCGTGGAGCAGGCACCGAACTCCAGCGACAACCCTGGAGGCGAGAGAGAGAGAGAGAGAGGGAGAGAGAGAGAGAGAGAGAGAGAGAGAGAAAGAAATACTACACACCGAACTCCAGTGATAACCCTGGAGGCAGAGAGAGAGAGAGAGAGAGAGAGAGAGAGAGAGAGAGGGAGAGAGAGAGAGAGAGAAGAAAAGAAATACTACAGTTAGCTCTCTTGGACTAGCAAAAAAAGGCTGGAGGACAAAAGATCCTAAAAAGAGAGAAACAATATTAACAGAGAAGCAAAATATCTTTGGAGCCTAGGTTAGAAACCTGGGCAGACTCTCACAGGATTTGCAAATGACCAACTCAGTACAGCCTTAATTAACTCATTTTGCAAATGAGAGAATAATAATAGTTACTACCTTATGAGTTCAAGAAGAAATTTGGGGGTGGTCTGGGAGGTGGTGCAGTGGATAAAGCATTGGGCTCTCAAGCATGAGGTCCTGAGTTCAATCCCCGGCAGCACATGTACCAGGGTGATGTCTGGTTCTTTCTCTCTCTCTTCCTATCTTTCTAATAAATAAAATCTTTAAAAAAAAGAAGAAGAGGAAGAAATTTGGGGATCTCTCAAAGCAACAGCAAGAGTACAATAGATTACACTGCCCAAAGGTAACTTTCTCCAAAATATGACTGTATAATCTGTCTTCCATTCTAGCTTTTTTTAAAAAAAAAATTATATTTCTTTTTTTTTCTATTTGATGGGACAGAGAGAAACTTAGGGAGGGGTGGTAGAGAGGGACAGAAGGTCAGAAACATACCTGCAGCCTGCAGCATTGCTTCACCACTCATGAAACTACCCCCTGCAGGTGAGGACTGGGTCTGAATCCAGGTCCTTGCACATGGTAATGTGTGTGCTCTACCAGATGTGTCACTGCCCAGCCGCCACCACACCCCCATTCTAGCTGTTTAAACTGTGGCTTTTCCTTTTTCTTGTTTTCTTTTTGTTGTTGTTGGTGGTGGTGGTGCCAGAGAAACTCAAGTTTGCTGGATCAGTACTGTCTAACAGAACTTGCTATGGTGATGGGAATGTTCTAAATCTGCACCATCCATTTTGTAGTCATTAGCCACATGTAGCTTGAAATGTGGCTGATAACAACTAAGGAACTAAGTTTGTTGTTTTTTTAATATTTATTTATTTATTTATTTCTGTTGGTATGCTTCTAATTCTGCTTCTAAAACCCCTTCTGTTTCATTGGTTTAATCCCCCCTGCTTAACACTGTATTCTATTCACATAACCACTGTTAACTAAGCACCACCCTGCCTGTAGGGCATTGGTTTGATCCCCACTGGTTCATGTCTTTTTGCTCCACCCTCTCTACGTCACATCCTGTTTCCACCCTACTTGGCAAGTATATATATAAGGACAGGATTGTGATTAGAGTTAGTTTAGATAGCTTAGCTTAGATTGCCCTGCGTTCCACATGAATAAAGAGATACTGCTTCCCAGCTCAGCCATGAGTCCCTGGTTGTCTGTCTCCCGCCCGCGAAGCTAGCCTGGCAACTTCCTTTTGTTGCCCTTGTTTTATTGTTGTAGTTATTATTGATGTCGTTGTTGCTGGATAGGAGAAAGAGAAATCGAGAGAGGAGGGGAAGACAGAGAGGGGGAGAGGATAGACACCTGCAGACCTGCTTCACCGCCTGTGAAGCAACTTCCCTCCAGGTGGGGAGCCGGAGGCTCAAACCGGGATCCTCACGCTGGTCCTTGAGCTTTGCGCCACCTGTGCTTAACCCGCTGCGCTACCGCCTGACTCCCCAGGAACTAAGTTTTTAATAACATCTTTATGAAGATATAATTCACATATCATATCGTTCACCCTTACAAAGTATATGATTCACTGGCTCTTAAGTGTATTTACAGAGATGTGCCTCTATCAGCAAGCACCAATTTCTAAACATTTTAATTAGCTCAGAAAGCAATCCTATGCCCATTAGTAGTTCTGCCCTGATCCGTGGTAACCACCAATCTAGTTTCTGTCTCAAGACATTGGACTATTTGGGACACTTTTCCTATAATCGATGTCTGGTTGCTCTCACAGATGTTGTAAAGGTTCATGTTGTAGCATATACCGACACAGTAGGATCTTGTGTGTTTATTTCACTAAATATTGTGTCTCATTTTTAACACCGATGAGAAAAATCCTAATTCATGTCAGGCTGCTGACTGTGTGAAGTTCACATGGTCTCATGTCTGCATGGGATTTCTTCACATACCCGTTTCCTCTCAGATCTGAAAGAAACACCTAGTGGCTTCACCAAATAGTGCGTTTAGATTGTTCCCAGTCTGAGTGAGTGTGGGTGTGTGTGCCCTGCATCCTGTCAAGGCCTACTTCCCACTTTGAGCCCGGAACTGTCAAGGCTCTGACCACCCATAACCCTACAATAAGTAGGTTGGAGAATGAACGAATGAAAACTAATGTTTTATATAGACATATCTGGGGCCTTATTTAGAAGTGTGATGATGTTTCTATAACTAGAACTGCACCATAGTGATGACTCTGATTTATATCAGTTAGTGTATAATAAACTGATCTTGCTATATGGCATTTGAGTTGCAGTTTCAGAGACATTAGTGTCAACATTCACTGAAGACTTGCTGCACTTCAGTTTTTCGATGTCCAAATAAGATCCCATTGTGTGCAACTAGATAGACTGTTTTATTCACTCATCAGTCAATACCTTTTGAGGACTGTTTCTACCTTTGGGATATTATGAAGACTGTTCCTGTGGACACTGATAAGACAAGATTTTATGTGAATATATGTTTTCAATTCTGTTGGGTCTATTTCTTGAGGAATAAAATCACTAGGTTGTAAAGAAACTGTATTTTAGGGACTGGGTGCTAGCTCATGCAGTAGAGTACACAACGCACCAGGAACAAGGTTTAGTCTCTCTCTCTGTGTCCTGTGTTTCTTTCTCTCACTCTCGTTTCCAATCTCCTCCTTCCTTCTCAATTTCTCTGTCTCTATCCAAATTAAAGAATTAAATAAATAAAATAAATTGAAAAATTATAAAAGAAAATAAGCTGGGAGTCAGGCGATAGCGCAGCGGGTTAAGCACAGGTGGCACAAAGCGCAAGGACTGGCGGAAGGATCCCGGTTCGAGCCCCTAGCTCTCCACCGGCAGGGGAGTCACTTCACAAGCGGTGAAGCAGGTCTGCAGGTGTCTGTCTTTCTCTCCCCCTCTCTGTCTTCCCCTCCTCTCTCCATTTCTCTCTGTCCTATCCAACGACAACAACATCAAGAACAACAATAATAACTAAAATAATAAAACAAGGGCAACAAAAGGGAAAATAAATAAAATTTTTTAAAAAGAAAGAAAATAAACTAATTTTTGAAGAGCTACAGACATATTTTCGACATCGGCAGCTACAGTCCATCTTTCCAATAGCAGTGCGTGAGATACCCTGCTTCTCCACATCCTTGGCAATATTTGTTACTGTCCTTTTGTTTTGTTTTAATTAAAGCCAGCCAATAGCAGTGCATGAGATACCCTGCTTCTCCACATCCTTGGCAATATTTGTTACTGTCCTTTTGTTTTGTTTTGTTTTAATTAAAGCCAGCCTAGTGACTGTGAAGTAGTAACTCTCTGTGGTTTGATTTGCACTTCCCTAATGACCTTTTCTTATATTTGTTGGTCATTTGTAAATCCTTTTTGAAGAAATGGCTACTCAATGAAGCTTAAATTCGACTTACTTTTTAATTAGCTTTAAATAGTCACATCTGGCGAGTGGTTTCAGTATTAGACAGATGGTAAGAATTAGTGTCCGGTCCCTAACCTTTGCTCAAGCTCAGATGGGGACTGGCTTAAGTGACTGCAAGTGACATCCAGACTTCATGAACCACCCAGCGAGATTGCTCAGACAGAAACAAGAGTGGGGCAACACCTAGAAGCAGGAGGTATTGGGCACCGAGTCTGGTGCTCAGGAAGCTCTCAAAACTCATTACTGATGTAGGCCAGCAAGACAGCTCATTCTGGTGGTGCACCAAGTTCTAGCCTGACTCCACCCCCCCCCTCACTGGGGAAAAGTTTTGGTATCTTCTCCCTCCACTCGCTGCCTTTGCATCTGAAAACAAAACAAACGAACAAACAAACACTCTTGATGGTGAAGGCAACTCAAGGTTAACTGAACATTTGCAGAGTGCCAGGAATTGTGTTTCAGACCCTCAGTCTCCCTTTCTTTCTTCCAATACCAAGCATTGCTCAGCTCTGGCTTATGGTGGTGGCGGAGGGGGCGGTGTTGAACCTGGGACTTTGGAGCCTCAGGCATGAGAGTCTCTTTGTAGAACCATTATGCTATCTACCCCCGCCCCCACTTTCTCATTTAGTACTTACAATATTCATCACGTAGATTCTGCTGCCTCCATGTTACAAATGAAGCAGTTTCAGAGAGATCGGGTAAGCAAGTATTACTCATTTTACTCACTGTAAAATTACTGGTTCTATTGCAACCTTAGAAACCTCTTCTAGTTTAATTATAGCACTGAATGATTGTATAGATATCAACTTGGGCAGTCAAACATTCTTCAGGATTTCACATCTAGCATATACTGTACAATTCCATATCTACTAACCTTATTAAAAATTTGGTGGGCTTGAAGCAACAGCATGTTAACATTAATTAAAATCCTGACTTGGTGTACATGCGTCAGTTTCTCTTTTCTTTAATTTTTTTTAAAAAATATTTTATTTTATTTATTTATTCCCTTTTGTTGCCCTTGTTGTTTTATTGTTGTAGTTATTATTGTTGTTGTCGTTGTTGTTGGATAGGACAGAGAGAAACGGAGAGAGGAGGGGAAGACAGAGAGGGGGAGAGAAAGACAGACACCTGCAGACCTGCTTCACCGCCTGTGAAGCGACTCCCCTGCAGGTGGGGAGCCGGGGTTCGAACCGGGATCCTTATGCCGGTCCTTGTGCTTTGTGCCACCTGCGCTTAACCCGCTGCACTACAGCCCGACTCCCCAGATACTCTTTTCTAATGTGTTTTCAGCTACTTCCTGCCATTCTTTCAAATGGTCCAACAACTACTTATGCTGAGAATCAACCATGTGCCAGAAATACAGTTGTGAATCCTAGCCTGATGAAGCTTTAAGATATATGTTGAAAAACACATGGTTTTAAAAGTACACCAGCTCCAGTAAATTCACGTCACACAGAGGACTTCTGTAGTGTCTATTATTTCACAATTAACCCTATTTCTGTAGCATAAGCATTCTGAAATGACACTCTCTGCCTGCTAAGAAATTTGAAGTCTGAACATTTCAGTCTTTAAAATGGTTCAAACACTTGCACTTTTGGCAGAACTTGTCTATACACAATTGCTTCTTGGGAAGTAGCACCCAGAACTCCAAGAACAAAGGAAATAATTAAAGCTTTCCTCCTGTTTGGTGAGGCTGCTCCAGACTCTTGTGCATAGGAAGGGAAGACAGCACAGCAAGAGTCACCAGAGCATTTATTTCTCTTGCCTAAAGCACTGTGTGCTTTCCCTAGCTTTCATCACCACCCACCCCTGACCCCTATTTCAGGTAGATAAAACAGAAATGATGAGGTTGTTCAGATGATTCGTGTGGGTGGCTATTGTGCTGACTGGGACAATGAGGCTGGAGAACGCTGCTCTCTTTTAAAGAGTTCACATTTTATTCATCACTATAAATAACAATTTGATTCTAAAAGCACTGAATTTCCACACTATATTGTACAAAACAGGAAACTTGAGCCCTCCAGTAAATGGGTTGCTTTTAGGCAATAAAGCTAAGTAGCTGCATTCTTGAGGCTTGGCCTTTGCCTGAACCTCTCTCTCATCATCCCTTGCCTCCGGGCTGAGTAAGCAGGGCAAAAGGTATGAATTATATTGATTGGGAAAACCTAAATAAAAGGTCTAATTCAACCATTTCTAGTTTCACGCTCACTCACTGTTTCCTGTGTTTTCCTCAGCATCTCCCACCTAAGTATCCAACCCAAATTTACTGAAGGAAATTGTGGGCCAAACTCACCAACAATATAGTAAATGACTCAATACCATTTGACTCCGTCATGGGGCCAGGTGGTGGCACAACCAGTTGAGCACACATGTTACCTTGCATAAGAACCTAAGTTCAAGCCCTAGGTTCCCACCTTCAGGGAGAAAACTTCATGAATAGTGAAGCAAGTCCCTCCCTCCCTCCCTCCCTCCCTCTCCCTCTCCCTCTCTACCTTCCTTCTCAATCTCTTTCTGTTTCTATCCAATAAATAAAATATTTACCAAAAAAAAAAAAAACATAGATCATACAGGGGAAAAACACAAGCAGGAATCACAGTTGCAAAAATAACACTTTTGCCTGATCTTAATACTATGAAGACAATAAGAAGGTGTTTTATGCAACTCAGTTCTTGCATTTTACATGATGCTGTAGAATGATCACCTTAAAGGCTGAGGCAAGTACAAAAAAATGTAAAATAAATAAAATAAAAAAGAATGTGTTATGACATTCCAACTAAGGATAGAAACAGCCATCCTTGCTTATTGGAAGGCTAATGAAAACTCATCTGGTAAATGTTCTAAGATTGCCCACAATATTCAGTATCTATGTGCTCACAAACATCCTTGTAAAGTACAACTGACTATAGAACTCCAGGCCAAGGATGAAATTTCTCCAGATGGGATGGCACTATTTCAATTGCTTACAGTATGCCAAACAGCTCCCATGAATTTCTGAGCTTAGCAGTTACAAGGTAGACTTTCTTTTGAGGAAGTTAAAAAGGCAGTAAAAATCGGGAGAAATGAAGCCTAATTATATTAAATGATTAAGTTAGGTTAAACCTGAGTACAGAGAAACGAAAGACAGTTCAGGGCAGAATCTGTAAGGAAATGTCACTGATCCTGTCACCACAGATAGATGGAAACAGTCCCTCTATTATCTTAGTTCACATGTCTCTAGTCACTCTGTTATAATTTTGATTATCAGGGAAAGGAGGGGGTTGCAGAAAGGGCCATGTGCCAAGGCAAAAACTGATGTTTACCTATGGATTTCAATTATCTACAATCCAGTACTATTGGGGAGTGGGGCTGTCATTTGGGCAGAAATTAGCAAGTTTTTTTTTCTTTGCAACAGTAGACTTTTTGTGTAAGGGGCCAGAAAGCATGTTGTCGTGCTTTGCGAACAATATGGTCTGCCGCAACTACTTTACTCGGCCCTTGCTGTTTGAAAGCAGTAAGATAGTATTTAAATGAATTAGTGTGGTTAGAATTTAAAAAATAGGGGAGTCGGGCTGTAGCGCAGCGGGTTAAGCGCAGGTGGCGCAAAGCACAAGGACCGGCATAAGGATCCCGGTTCGAACCCCGGCTCCCCACCTGCAGGGGAGTCGCTTCACAGGCAGTGAAGCAGGTCTGCAGGTGTCTATCTTTCTCTCCTCCTCTTTGTCTTCCCCTCCTCTCTCCATTTCTCTCTGTCCTATCCAACAATGACAACAACAATAATAACTACAACAATAAAACAACAAAGGGCAACAAGAGGGAATAAATAAATAAAATAAATATTAAAAAAAAAGAATTTAAAAAATAACTTTAGTTCTTAAAATAGACATAGTTTACTAAGACCTGATCTAAAGTTATAAATCAATAATTTTTTTAACCCTAGAGTGCCTTAAAATATCCCTGGAGGGACTGTTAAAAACTGAGATTACTGTGCTCGCTTCGGCAGCACATATACTAAAATTGGAACAATACAGAGAAGATTAGCATGGCCCCTGCGCAAGGATGACACGCAAATTCGTGAAGCGTTCCATATTTAAAAAAAAAAACAAACTGAGATTACTGAGTCTTACCACGCCCCTCATCACTACCACCAAGCTTCTCACCTGTAGAGGTGACGTGGGGATCAAGGATTTGCATTTCTGGCAAGTTCCCATGTAATGTTGGTGATGGTCAGGATAATGTCCACACTGAGAATTGCTGCTCTAGGCTGCTATCACTAAACAGGAAGTCCAACATTTTTAAGGTAGCTGCCAAAATTCACATCTGATTAACCACCAATATTTGTCACTTGTGATAAATTTCAAACTTCAAATACAGTTAACAGAGAATCAAGGGAGCAACTAACTCCTAGTTGGGGTTTTGTTCTTCCCTTTGACTTCAGTGGAAATACTGCCCCTTACTAGTTCATTCTCAAGCCAATAATTAACATTTTCACCTAACAATTTCTAACTGTATAGAGTTAAGATGTTATTAAGTTCTAGAAATAAAACAAGAACACAAGGGCTGGGCAGTAGTGCACCGGGTTAAGCACACATAGTGCGAAGCGCAAGGACTGGTGGAAGGACCCCAGTTCAAGCCCCTGGCTCCCCATCTACTGAGGGGTCACTTTGTAAGAGGTGAAGCAGGTCTGCAGGTGTCTATCTTTCTCTCCCCATCTTTGTCTTCCCCTCCTCAATTTCACTCTGTCCTATCCAACAACAACAGCATCAGCAACAACAGCAAGAACAACAACAGTGGGGGAAAAATGACCACCAGGAGCAGTGAGTTCATAGTGCAGGCACTGAGCCCCGACAAGGCAAAAGAAGAGGAAGAAGAGGAGGAGGAGGAGAAAGAAGAAGGAGAAGGAGGAGAAGGAGAAGGAGAAGGAGAAGGAGAAGGAGAAGGAGAAGAGGAAGAGGAAGAAGGAGAAGAAAGAGAAGAAGAAGAAGACAAGAGAATTTTTATAGACATAAGGTCCTGAGCTTAGTCCCTGGCACTGCCTATGCCAGAGACGGTCTGGTTTTCATGTTTGTTTGTTTTTCCTGTATCTCTCTCACTCTCCTCTCCTAAGAAACCGTTTTCTAACTTTTTCAATAAAATCTTTTTATTATCTTTATTTATTTATTTATTGGATAGAGACAGCCAGAAATTGAGAGGGAAGGAGGAGATAGAGGGTGAGAGAGACAAAGATACATCTGCAGCCCTGCTTCACCACTCATGAAGCTTTCCCTCTGAAGGAGGGGGCCAGGGGCTCAAACCTGGGTCCTTGTGCATTATAACAGTGTGCTCAACCAAATGTGCCATCACTTGCCCCCGCAAGAAATCTTTTTAAAAAATGAAAGCAAAGGTAAACAATTCTTGCAAAAATAAATTCAACAAAGCCCATTTGTAACCAGATGTACTTTATTTCAAAATAATATATGTAAAATAGTACACAATTTTTGAAAAGCTGTCTCATTTTATGTGCATTAAGATACTATCCTTATTTATAAGATTAAGAAACTAAAGGTGAAAAAAAACACAGTAATCCTTTACAAATAGTAGCCTTTTGTCCTTAAAGTATCAGTTTTCTTGGTAAGCTTTAAAATGCATTCATTAAATTCAACACAGATATACTTTTCTTTTTAGGGCTATGTCTATGAATACTTTTTCATAAGGAAAATATACTAATTGAGTTTTCAAGTCTACATTTACATTTGTGGGCATACTACTTAAATCACCCTAGAAACCTAAACTTTAATCATAATGGCAATTTAAAGCACACTTGACCTTTAGGTAAGTGGGCCATAGATTATAGAAGTGTTATGATTCCTTTTAATTGAACAACTGAAGCACTCAGCAATGGGAGAAATAATACTAATGAAGACAATCCAAGAAATTGAGTACAAAGCCTAAACTACTCCCCTTCTCCAGGCTCCTAGAGTCTTTCTGCAATGATAATGAAAGTGTTTTCATTTGAATAGATACTTATATAAAATCCCATTCACTTTAAGAGGAAAACACTATTTGTCCTTCTCCTTCTGGTATTAACAACTGTCCTGTAAACCATTATCCCCCCCAACAAAATGGTTTGGGAAAAAAAAAAGGAAAATATTAGAAACAGTGAGGCAGTAGGAAAGAAGTATAGCCTATAATTTATATGGTCAGCAGTCTTTTTTTTTTCCATCCTTACTAGCAAGCTGTAAATGCATTATGTATGTAGATGATAATGTGAAGAGAGTGCATTCTTACTCGAACCTGTCATATGAATATTCCAGTAACAATTTTTTAATTTATATCAAACATTATTAAAGAACATCATCAGTAAACTTGCTTTGTTTGTTTTTTGACACGTATCTAATTATTTTGCAAGCAACCAGAGGGAAAAAAATACTAATTAGAAAGAGAATCTCAAATTTAATACAAGCTATCACTGCTAGGACAAAAACTCAGTAAAAATGAATATTTTTATATGACCACTAAAGATGCTATATAACTAAGGGCCGAGTGACCATCCTGGTTTTGAACTGTGTTGATGAAATTCTTCAATTAAAAAAAAAAACCTCTAGCCCTATTAATACAATATAAATACTACTGTACAAAGGTTGGCATAGGAAGACATGTCTTTTACTGTCCTCTGAAGCCAACCTAAGGGATATTTTCATAGAAGTGTTCTAACTGGATTCCAACATGATCATTCTTCCACCTGACAATGTAATGTGACCTAGCAGATGAAATGCTGTTCTGTAAAATATAATTTAGGTGCAGTGCCCAAATGTGCCAGAGGCTACCACTTTAGGATCTTTCCACTTAATTTTATTTGATGTTAAAATGTGGACACTACAGTTATAATAAAATTTGGTGAAGTTGCATAAATGAACACTACAATATTTACAGATCAAATATATAGATGTTTCCAAAATACATATTCTGAGATTTTCTTTATCTCTGTTCTGAAATTTCACATTATGTACAATGAATTCATCTGGCAAATGTTCAAATACAAAGGTAAAAGTTGTGATGCAGATTCCCTCTTTTAAACAGTCTTTGGAGATTTTCACAACTCTGCAAAACTGCAGTCTAAAAACACAAAATGAAACTTGGACTGGTTGGGAGAGGGTGTACTGCACCAAAGCCAAAGACTCTGGGGAAAAAAAGGGGATGGGAAGGGGTAGAGAGAGCCTTGGGATCCTAGTGCACAATGATAGAAATTAAACACACACACACACACACACACACACTTCATGAAAGCCAACAAAAACTTGTAGCCTAGGGCAGTTTTTCTAACAAATTGTGAAAACCTATAAACTCCAAGAATACTACCTATTTCCTCAGTATTACAGAACAGGAATGAAAAGTTTTTTGTTTTTTTTTTTTAATGCCACAAAGCACCTTGTCTGAATTATTTGACTTAGCATAACACCCTCAAGGTTCATCCATGTTGTAGCAAATGGCAAGACTTTATTTTTAAGGCTAAAAGGTATCCTATTATACATGTATACACTTACCATATTCTTTATCTAGTCATCTGTCAATTGATGCTCAGCTTAGGTTATTGTGAATAATGTCACAACGAACTTGGAGTATATGCATCATTGTATGGTTTCACTCATAAATGGAATACAAAGCAAACAAAACAACAAATGCACTGATAGTCATAACAGGCTGGTATTAACTAGAAAGGAAGGGAGGGGAAGGGAAAATAGCCAAAGGGGGTTGGCCAATGTATGGCAACAGGGAAAGTAGTCATTTGGTGGTAAGCACACTCCTTGTAGAGTATAAAGATGTGAAATCATAATGCATAACTGAAGCAATTCAATGCTGCCTCCATTTTTAAAGCCACAAACCACTCTAAATAGTGTATGTCTACAACCATAAGACATATTTAGTAAAATGCTTTCAGACACACAATAGAATTTGAGGTTTATTTACATTATACACACACATACCCTAATCCCAAACAATGATTCTATCAAAGGATCTGGTGAAGTCATAAAGCATATAGATGATACACCAGAACTCTAATTTCCCCCATTAGCTTTATTAAAACTGGTAACACTCCACACTTGATCATCTCTATAGTTTATTTTCAACTCCATTTTCATCCACTATATAGGAAATAAGCTAAAGGAAATGTATTTTTTCAGAAACTCCACATTTATATGGTCTCCAGACACTCTTAGAAGAATTGTGACTCTTCCTTTTTTTAATATTTATTTATTTCCTTTTGTTGCCCTTGTTGTTTTATTGTTGTAGTTATTATTGTTGTTGTTGTTGTTGGATAAGACAGAGAGAAATGGAGAGAGGAGGGGAAGACAGTGAGGGGGAGAGAAAGATAGACACCTGCAGACCTGCTTCACCGCTTGTGAAGCGACTCCCCTGCAGGTGGGGAGCCGGGGGCTTGGGCCAGGATCTTGTGCACTTAACCCGCTGCACTACCACCCGACTCCCACGTGACTCTTCCTTTTAACCTAGAGTTAAAACAATGATTACAAAAGCATTTTAAAAATACTAAGACCAGGAAGATAGTTCAGCTAGATAGGGTGTCAGCTTCAGAGTGCACACGAGCCAGATCTCAGCCATCACACTGAGGGAAGCTTTGGTGTTGTGGTGTTCTTCTATCCTCTCCTTTCCTCTTCTGTCTCCCTTCTCTCCCCACTCCTCCATCTCTCTCTCTCTCTCTCTCTCTCTCTCTGTGTGTGTGTGTGTGTGTGCGTGTGTGTGTGTGTGTGTGAACTTTGGAGCAGTGGAACTCTGGTGATGACAAAATAACAATCATCATCATCACTGGCATTTCCCCATTTAACAATGAAAACAATTTACTTCAATAGAGTCATCTCAGTATCTGGACAGTCTGCTGAAACAACCTAAGGGACGACTCCAGACTTAGCCCAGAGAGGTATTGAAAGAATAGCCCAACCTTGAGAATAAACAAGAATGGAAACTGGACAATAAGCTCCAGTTTTGCTGTTTTGTTTTAATCTACAACAAGATCAGCAAACTACAGCCCAAGGTCCAAATCTAGTACACTAAGTATTTTTGTTTGCTTTGGATAGAAACAGAGGCAGAGAAGAAGGGTGAGGAGTGGAAGAGGCCACAACACTGAAGCTTTATTCAATGCGGTGTGGTCTGGACTTTAACCTGGGCTGTACATATGGCAAGGCAGCACCCTATCCGGGCAAGCTACTTGGCTGGTCCATAAATAAAGTTTTATTGGAACATAGTGACACTCATTCACTTTTGATATTTAGATGTCTCCATACTATAATGAAGCTGAACTGAGTAGTTGTCATAGATGGCTGCCTGACCCACAAATCCTACAAACTTTACTACCTGCTAGTTGAAAGACACTTGTCAACATCTGGCAGGTAATACTTAAAACTATTAAAAACAGTACAAATAAAAGGTCAGCTTTGGACTGAGATTCAGCTTACCCTACAGAGCATTCCTTACCAAGCACAAAGTCCCAGGTTCAAATCTCAGCACCACACAGGAGCATCACAACATCAGGGGAAGATGTTTCTCTGGATGGCTGCTGCGGTACCCTTTCTCTTTATGTCTCTCTCCCTCATCCCCCCCACAGCCGCCCTGCCTCTAAAGTGAAAAGAATGAAAACAATTGGCCTCACAGTGATGGAATAATACATGTGCAAGGTCCCAGTACCACACAAAATAATAATCTGCTTCAACTTACATCACAGTGTGTTGAACAGACTCTGTAGACAAACTCTAATGGTACTCACCTGACTTAAAATAATTCTAACTCCTATACACTGCTGTTGGAAATATTTAAAAAAAAAAAGAGTACAGTCACTTTCAAAAACAGCCTCAAAGTTCCTCAAAAAGTTCAACACAAAATTACCATGGTAGACACAAAGTTACTACATTAAGTACAAAGTTATTATTTGACACCAGGCAATTCCACTCCTGGGAAGCAAAAAAGAAATAAAAACACATTCACACACAAAAGCTTTTATGTAAGCATCAGTGGCAAGATTGCTAAGAGGTGAAAAATATCCAAATGACCCATCAAAGAACGAATGAATCAATAAAACATGGTACATCTACACAAAAGAACAGTATTATGAACTGACATAATAGTGAGCCTTGAAAACATTCTCAGAAAAAATCAGACCAGTCATAGAAGACCACAAAATGGTAGGTTACATTTACATAAAGTATTCAGGATGGGCACATCTGTGGAGACAGAAAGTAGATTAGTGGTTGTCTAGGGCTGAGAGGAATAGGGATGACCGTTGAAGCATACAGAGTTTCTTTGGGAGAATGATAAAAATATTATAAAATGAGTGTGGCAAAGTATGCAAAACTCTGAAAATACTAAAAAATGTATTTCTTTTAATTTCTTTATTGGGGAATTAATGTTTTACATTCAACAGTAAATACAATAGTTTGTACATGCATAACATTTCCCAGTTTTCCACATAAGAATACAACCCCAACAGGTCATCTGTCATCCTTTTAAAAAATATGTATTTAATGTTATACTTCAAGTGGGTGAATTGTGTCTTAATAGAGTTGCCCCCCAAAGGCATTCATTAATCTGTTACATAACATCCAAAAATCAAAATATTGACATCTAATATTTAGCAATGCTCCTTAGGACACTCAGTCCCTTCCAACACTAAATGACAAGCAGTACAATAGTATTGAAGAGCAGGAGCTTAAGATGGGTCACTTACACCCAGGTGTGAATCCCTTCTTACTGTGCTGGACAAGTTACATGTTTCCTCTTCTGTAAAATGGACCACTAGGTCCTCCTCTGCCATCATGTTCCAGGACCCGAGCCCTCCTGAAATATTTTTTAACTTTATTTTTTTATTACCAGAGCACTGCTCAGCTCTGGCTTATTGTGGTGTGGGGGAATTGAACCTAGGACCTCAGAGCCTCGAGCATGAGAGTCTGTTTGCATAACCATTATGCTATCTCCCCCCATTTTAAATTTTTTAAGTTTCTCCACCTGTATTTCTCTAGTCCCCTTTTCTAGTGAAGAAACAGGCCTAAAAAGATTAAATGGTTACCCAAGAGGAACAAATTATTCAAGCTTCACCTGCTCTGTAAAGAGTTCATCAAACTTCCTCCTACTAGGTGGTCACAGTCACTGGATTGCTCACTAAACATAGTGGCTTCTTTCACATCTCCTAACTGAGCACTCAGCTGTGTCAGTTACCACATTCAGGTGAGGTCACTAAGTGAGCAAATTAGATGCAACCCCTGCCTTAACGGATCTGTGGTATAGTTCGATTTTTAACTGTCATCTCTACCCATTGACAGAGAGCTTCCGAAAGCCAAGGAACTCGAGTTTTCTGGTGAACAACAATGTAATGGCAATTTAAAAATGATAACAACCTCCAGACACGTTACATATGTCACTTCATTTCGATCCTCACAACAATCCTGCAAAGCATGTGTTATCATCTTCACTTTATAGCTGAAGAAACCGAGACTCAGAAAGGTTAAGCCAGTTGCCCAAGGCCACACAGGCTGTACATGAATGGACAAAATGAACAAATGCACAGATGTTAGCGCTGCAAACAATTCTATGCACGTGGCAGAAAAGAATGTTCACTTTACCATATTATTTATGTAATAGAGCCTGCATTTAGTACTGAGAAAGCACACATTTAGAAATTACTGGAACTTATCTATGTAGCTGCCAAAAGTAATGAGTATCTAAAAAACACTTAGGCTGAGCCTTACAATCACTAATCCATGCAAATGGCTTGTTAAACAACTACCATTCCTCCTATAACTGAGGAGAAAATGGTCACACTGTGCCCAAAGGTTACCAGATCAGATAGTAGGAAGCTCTTTACAAGCTACTAAGCAATGCTGAGCCACACGTTCAGGAAAAGTACATAACCTATGCTACAGCAGAAAGGTAAAAAATCTATGATGTTTCCTAAAAGCACAATTTAGTTTCTATGAAATAACAATGGTGTCATGATAGCCTGTGCCCCTAGAGCTGGGCTAGAAACCTCTGCAGTCAAGTGAGTATTGAGAGTGTTTTGGAAAAAAAGCATGAAAATCTGCACGTGGTTAGATGGTAATACTTCCATCCTAGACTTAAACAGACACACACACACCTCAAAAGTCAGGGTTAAAATGAAAAATCCAAAATATAGACTCAACACAGTATTTTTTTATGGTGTGTGTGTCTGGGGGGGGGGGTTAATGGTCTACAGTAAATGGTCCCCAGCTGTTTATACATGTGTAAGATTTCTAAGTTTTCTGTAAAACACTCTCACCCCTAACCTAGGTCCTTCTTCACCATCTTGTACCAGGACCTAAAATTCCCATGAGCCCCCATGCCCCCAGAGGCCTTTACTTAGTATTCTTATGGATATTATTAAACTATACCAAAAGTGAGAGGATGAGTAAATGTGCATGAGAGTGTTCAAAGGCGATTGCCATCACTCCTACCTGTAAATGACTCAAATATTCAAAGACAAAAAAAAGGGTACTGAAAGAAATTGAAAAATGTGCAACCCAGTAAAAAAAAAAAGTACACTACAATGACGTAATATGCACTGAGTCTTAGAAAAATGTACCCCATATGACAACAGAAATCCTATAAATCAACATTTCCTCAATAAAGGGTTATTGGAATTGGAAAAAAAAAGAATAATAGGAACTGAGATACAAAAAAATTGGTTTCAGTGCAACAAAGCTATCATTTCTTATTGTGAATGGACTGGGGCAACTAAGAAAAAAGTCAGTGAACAAATTTCATTTGGGGGAGAGAGTGGGGGAGAGAGCTACAAAAAGGAAGGTGAGCAAAATACTTAATCTAGCTGGGACAACAAAACCTTGAAGCAAGAAAGAATTCAGTTCCCTATAAAGGAAGGTTTGAAGAAAACAACAATGCTTCAGCAAATACTGAGAACTCCAAGTACCCTTAAAGTAGTCGAGACCGACTTTTCGTTAAAGGTTTCTATTACATTGAAAGGTATATACCAAACTCAGGAAGAAACAAGACCTATTCTTGGACCAACCAACCAGTTTTACCTAAAAGGCAGCCCATTGAATCTGCAAAACACAATTATAGTGAAAAAGAAATTTATTCCTGATGTCGGGTGGTGACATACTCTGTATAGCGTACATTTTACTATGTGCAAGGACCTGGGTTCAACCCCCCAACCCCACCCTAAGGAGGGAAGCTTCACAGGTGGTGAAATAGTGTTGCAGGTGTCTTTCTCTCTCCCTCTCAATCACCTTCTTCCCTCTTGCTCTGTTTCTATCCAATAATTTATTTTTAAAAAATTTACCCGACATTCACAGAAATGAAGTCAGAACCTTGATTTTTTTTCAGTCACACCATGAACTGAATATTGGATACTATATTCACCTGGATAGATGAAGTTGCCTCTCTGGTATAGACAAACCTCTCCTTGATCCTCCATGAGAATGTGTTGGGATTTTAAATTACTAGTTCTCCCTACTTTGAAACTCCTATGATACCCAGTTCTCCTGACTCAAGATATTCTCCAAGACACATTCCTCCCTCCCCCAACTTAGTCAGTCTTTAAGAACTCATTAACTTCTGATATGGGAGATGGCACAATAGATAAAGCATTGGGCACTGCCACATCAAGTACTGAGTTCAATCCCTGGTTCAGAGTAAGTCAGAGTGATGCTCTGGTTCATTCTCTCTCTCTCTCTCTCATGAATAATAATATATTAAAAAAAAAAAGACAGTCACTCATAGTTTCATTTCCAAAGGTGATTCCCTATTCTTCAGTCATTTCAGACTGTTCACCCAAACTCCTGTCTACATTCTAGTAATGTACATTTAGAAACGGCTCTGTATTTCACTCATACCACCAAAGGTGATATAGCATTGTAGGAGGGGACACAGCTAGAAAACACACATAGACAGGAATGGAAAAGTCATCAGCCATACTATTTTGTGATGGAAAAATGACTATTTCAGAATAGTCTACAAAAATGATCCTGTGTTACGTCTTTTAAAAATTCCCAAAGAATGCCTATGAACTGGACGATATTTACCTCTGGAGAGTGGGAGTAATGATAGTGGCAGAAGAACGATTCAGTATTTACCTTTGAACTGTCTATATTTCTTTAATTTTACAATGTACTTGATGAAATCTAAATTAAACAACAGACAATCACTAAGTCTCAAAATTCAAAAGTCAAATGCCTTTAAGAAATGAAACCTTCCCAATGTGCAAAGTCAAAGAGAGACTGGCTGACTCTCCTAATGACTTGGGTCCTACAACCACTCAGACTACCAAAATGTGCAGCAGGGCAAAGTACGTTTTACTCAGTGAGGAGAGGGAACACCTACGTATGGGGTGGTCTAGGGAGAGAAAAGAGAGCACATGCTATTGCATCTTGAACCCTGTAGCATAGACTCAGAACCACAACTGGTAGTTTTAGAAACGGCACTGTCAGGCGGAACTACAATATGGGGAAAAAAAAAAAAGAGTGAGAGCTGTGCTCCCTACCCGTTTGTTGACTGGGGTCAGGTACCCAATCTGCAACAGTGAACTCACTTGATTCTTTAGGAATGTGGTATTGGCAGACAGCTGAAACACTGTCAATTCAGCAGCTGGGGGTTTACGACACAGTTCTCAGAGTCAGAAAGAACAATTTCAGTATTTATCATGGGATATAGAAGCAACTACCTTCTTGAAGCCACCCCACTCCACCTCCAACAAATTCCAATCTGAAACCTCATTACTTCTGACTTGGCAAGTCTGGACTAACTTATTGTTTTGTCTGTTGGGACAGGAGGATCAGAAGGAAGAACATGGAGTAAAAGTTCCCAAACAATATTTTCATTGGATGGACAGGATTCTCTATTTCCACTGCTAAAAAAAAAAAAAGGCACATAAAATCAGTATGGTAATAAATGCTGATATTTCATTTAAGATAAAGATTCTCACCACTCAGAAAAAAAAAAGAGACACAAAAAAATAAAACAAAACTAGGCAGGGGAAAACAGCATAGTGATTATGCAAGAGACTTTCATGCCTGAGTCTCGAAGGTCTCAGGTTCAATCCCCAGCACCACATAAGCCACAGCTGAATGAATGAATGAATGAATGAATAAATGAATGAATGAATACAGTAGCATGGAACCTCTATTAAAAAGGTAAAAAAATTAACTAGTTAGTCAACAATTTGTTTGGCTTTATATGTTAACTCTTTTTTCAGCTACCAGGTTCTAGATGCTAACATGATGCCAACCGGCCTGCCCTGGGCAGACAACCCCACCAATGTGTCTTGGGAGCCCCGCTTCCCCAGATCACTGACCCACTAGGGAAAGAGAGAGACAAGCTGGGAGTATGGATGATCAACCTGCCAACACCCATGTTCAGCGGGGAAGCAATTACAGAAGCCAGACCTTCCATCTTCTGCACCCCCATAATGATCCTGGGTCCATACTCCCAGAGGGACAAAGAATAGGGGAGGGGATGGGATACGGAGTTCTGGTGGCGGGAATTGTGTGGAGTTGTACTCCTCTTATCCTATGGTTTTTGTCAGTGTTTCCTTTTTATAAATAAAATTTTTTTAAAAGTCAGGAAAAAAATTTAACTAGAAAGATAGGCAATTAAAATATGCAGTAAGGCCAAAGAGCAAGCTTATTAGATTAGCTGGGACACCTGCCTTGCCATGGACACAGCCCAGTTTCAAGTCCTGGCACTACACAAGAGTTGCAATGATATGGCAATGGACAATGTTCCAATGTTATTATCTCCCTCTCACTGTCCCCATCTTTCTATGTCGGAATGAAAAAGCCACCAAGATCACTGAAATCACATTCATGAGACCCCAGCTCCACTGTAAATTGAAATAAGTAAATAAACAAATATGAAGTAAATAAACTCTGAAAATGAAGACATGGCTTGCAAGTGGAATCAGTAGCAGAAAAATAGCATGAACATGAATGGACTTTAGAATCGGCTGGAATCCCAGGTGATCTTGGGCAAGTTATTTACCCCCTCTCGGAATCTCAGTATTTTCTGTAAAATGGATGCAATGCAAAGACAGTAAATGTGAAATGCCTAACATTCGAAGGCATAAATACTAATTCCTCTCATAAAGTAGGCACAAAGGTGTAAAAGGCTTTCCCCCACTGGAAAACTCACTGTCAAGAGCTGGGGAGACAGTATAATGGTTATGCAAAAGACTCTCAAGCCGGAGCCTCCAATCCCTGGCACCACCATCAGCCAGAGTTGAGCAATGCTCTACCCTTTCTGTATATATTCCCTCTCTCTGTAACTGTCATTAAAAAAATCAAACAAAAACTCATGTCAAAGTTCCTTTAAGGAGTGCTCCTACAACATGTGAAATTTGAGGAAATTTATAAAAATACAATAATTTAAAAAAACGTCTCAAAAAGTGAGGTAGATATGCTTCTTTAGTTTACTAAGTAGAGCTATGACTGGATAGGGGGATAAAATTTTCAATTGAAAAGAAATATCCTGGAATGCCACTTTAAAGGACATCAAGGAGTCCTGGTGAAACTGTTATAGACACAAAAGAAACATGGAAGAGGACACTGAACTGCACATGTCAAAGGATCTAGAAGTATGTCATCATCATTGAAAGGAATCACAGGAAGTATTTATGAAGACAACATACGGAGGACACTATAAAAGAGAAAAAAAAGAGAAATGAGGGAATCTGGGGTAGGTTACACACATACAGAAGACCAACCAAGTAGCTTAGTTCCTTCCAAAACGACCCCAGAATTAAACTCCATCATTAGGAATGAATATTCCTTACTTACATTCAATAAGACCTGTGATATCTAGGAATCAGAAACAGAACAGGTTTTTTCTCTGTGGAATTTCATTTTATCTCTCATCGGTTGGATCTTTTTGGGCCACCAGCAGGTTAGGTGAGAGAGAGAGAGAGAGAGAGAGAGAGAGAGAGAGAGAGAGTGTGTGTGTTAACTTGGTATGTGGCTGACATATAGTCAAGCACTTTCATGGAGCATATTCTCATCTTTGAAAAATCCTGGTTCCTCCAGGATCACACTTAACCTTTTCAGTACAGTAAGAACAAATTTACCTACAATGTGTAATTAACATTTCTCAGGGAAATGTTTCAACATGGTATAATATTTTGCACTGTGGTACTAAAAATCCAAATACTGGTGTCAATCAATATATATGAAAGTCACAATAATCAGTATAAATAATAAAGCTAAATTTTTCCTCTATGCTTAATTATATATATTTTACATATTATTTACCCAGCATTTACATAAAGGCTTCTTCTAACTCAATTTTCTGGATAACAGCAATGTTGGAACCCATATATGAAGTTTGAAATATATGTATATAACTTAATCATATTTTTACTGGTATTTGTGAAAATAACATCCATACTAAACTTACACATTTCTTAATATTAAATTAAATCACCATAGTAGATAGCCATCATCAGCTATTATTGAAGTAAACCTGGTTCTGTTGCCCCAAACATCAGAAAAATCACCATGTTAGCATTATACATGCAGTACATCAATGGGAATCTTAAAGAACTCAAGAAGTCAAAGACAGTCCTAAATAAATGAATAAAATTCTTACACTACAAATGTAAAGTAAATGTTTTATATAAAAGATAAAAATCCATATTTTGTTTTTCTGGGTTCATTATCTCCCACCCTACCCAACCCTCCCCCAAAATTTTATTGTGCTTTAAAAAAAAAAGCTGTAAAGTCTCTGAAAAGTCAGTACCAAAATATTACATAGTCTAAGTTTTAAACTAATGATTCTCAATGGTAGCTATATATTTGAATCATATATATATATATATGTATATATATATATTCATTCAGAAACCACTCCCACAGTTTGTGATTTCACTGCTGTGACACAAGACTCTGGCAATGAATTTTTTAAAAAGCTGCTCTAGTGACTGAAATATGTAGTCAGGTGGAGAACCAGATCTTTAAATCAAAATACAGATTTCCAGGACAATAACTGCTCTGAGGTTGGTAAGCATGCTTTTTGACTTTCAGTGAAATTTCATCAACAGCTATTAATTCATTCCATAGTTCATGAGCATCTCTTATATAGCCAACCCTGTGTTAAAAAAATGGAGAAAGATGTGTAAGATATGTACCCTGCCCTCAAGAAGCTCACTTTTAACTAGGTGGAGAGGCCCATAAATAAGTAACTGTAATTAAATATGATAAGTGTTCTCTGGTGTAAGCAAATACAGCATGCCTACAAACTTGCATATCATCCTTGAGCAGGGGACATGCTGCATCATTCCAATTTTAGTATCTGTTATACCAAAGAAAGCCAGAATTTACAGGTTATATTAAATGCCCTAAATACCAGGGAAACATTCGACTTCCACGAGTGAAAATATCATGCGTTTTGCTATTCTCTTTCACAGAAACTGTTGAACCATGAATGTAGGCATTGCTGTGTTTTAATTTGAATGAATCATCTTGAAATGTACTTCCTGTAATATTACTGATTGTACACTTATCCTAAAAGTATAAATTTGCAAAAGATACAGGATCATGACAAGAAATTATCCAACTACCTGTATTTGCATAATACCTTTCCTTTCCAGTAATTGTTACACTTGGTAAGACAAGAAGTGGTGGTACTATGATAAGGTCCCATAATAGAGCATTTGTTTCAGTCACTTGAAAGACATTATGTGAGAAAATGTTATGGAAACAATAAGCATTCAAAAGAGCTTCTATGAGACTCTGAAAAAAGGAAAATGGGAAGAGTTTAAATTTGTTTAAAAACAAATGTGTCTCATGACACATGCAGTACTGATAATGAATCAGGAACACAATTCCCTGAAAGACACTTTTTAAAGGGAAATATGTGATCACTGGAAAGAAGACATTTTCCAAATAATTATCTTATACTTAAAAATCTCACTTTTTAAGTTGTCTTCTTAATCAAGTGTAATGATATACTAAATAATTAAAATTAATCTGGCACTTTCAGTTATGGCCATAAAACAAATAATGGGTGAGTGAGTAGATAAGTAGTTAGATAAGGGAGTGTGAGTGGGTAGTCAACTGATCTTGAGAGTGAAATCCACTGTAAAGTACCTTAGTGAAAAATGTAGACCTATTAAGGTATAGTACTCAAAAATAACTTGTGGTACTGATTTGGTATAAAATAAATCGCAATTTCAGAAAATTGAGTAGAAAAATCAACAACAGGGTTTTCAGTAGAAGTCTGTATCTTCAAGGTCTTTCTGGTTTAATCCAGAGTTGAGCAGATTATAAGTTAAAATGTATGCTGTCAAGGTCCCTGCAAGAAAATCTCAAGTGAATTTCAATTTCCAGATCAATATATGCTGAGACAATTTACTGGAGAAACCTTCAACCTTTACACAGGGTGAGAAACACTATCATTACATTCTTTACCACAGGGGCTACCTTGAATTCATTATTTCATACAATGACATATTACAAATGGCACTGATCAAATCAGATTTTGTAGGATATGAATGAGATTTCAGTTTGCAGTATTTAAGGTGGCCAAACAGTACCTATCATTTCAAAATTAGCTTGTTCTCCCAGTGTATGTAGCTCTGAAGCAACAGAAGAGATGCATTCAGCTCTAGCAGAGGTGTTTCCTGAAAATATTCTATCAATTATAAGTCTGCAGAATACGAGTTGCCAATGTGATGGTGACCACTTCTTTTTGATAGCCACATCATCACTGCCAGATCTTAAAGTATCAGCATTGGTTACATGGTGACTATATTTCTATCCTTATGATACTGTTAACAGTTTAATCTCACATTTCTGAACTACAATTTTCCTGGATTATTAAAGTCAAAATAATAAAGAACAAATATTGTGTGTACACACACACAGTCATCATGTGGAGGCTTCTGAGGAAAAAAAATCTAATTCATCCTAACTGGGTGCTAATAATGAAAAAAAAAAAGAAAAACCAAGGAGATGTTTTTGAAAACATATCTGTATTTCTAGTACTATACATTCATATAAGGCTATTGAACACTTGAAATGTGGCTAGTCTAAATGAGGAACTAAAGTCTGAAATCTAATTTCAATTAATTTACACTTAAATTCTGAAAGAGATACACTTGATGCAGTTATTGGAAAACTTTACGGTATGTTTGAAACAACTTGGGTATGCGAATCTACATTTGCAAATACAAATTGTAAGGAATCTAAATAGAAATTCAGTAATTCCACTGAAAATTTAGCATAGTGTCAGAACTGTGATGTGCTGTGTCAGATACATATTAGATCTCATAGGCTGAGTATGAAAGACATCTCAATCTCTATACTGATTACATGCTGAAATGATAATAGTTTGTATCTATTGGGTTAAATAAATTATTTTATTAAAATCAACTGCATCCATCTGCTTTTCACAGGTTTGAGGTAGCTATTAAAATTAATATCTGTATAATGTATGCACATAAAATTATGTATGTGGCACACACACACACACACACCTTTTCTGGACAGCTGGGGCTCTAGAGCACTTCCACAACCACTTTATCAGGACACATTTGGATATCTTTTTAGTAGACAGGCTGGTCATGTAACAATAGAGGCAAGGAGTAACATGCCCTTGTATCAAATGGGACTGAGGAAAGTGTGTAGCAAGCTCTGTAGTGTGAAGCAACATTGTAATACCTTAGCCCTTCTGGAAGGGGAAAAATGAGTTATCAGCACTTGGATTGCAATCCAGCACTACAGAGGACGAGAAGAGAGAGAGAGAGAGAGAGAGCCAACTGCTCTAAGGTTTTGATTCTCTTTTCCAAACGGGGACCTTAAAACAAGACAATAAAGCACAGCTGCCCCAAAGAGGTAAATCATCTCAATGGTAGCTATGTAGACAGTCTTAATAAGTCAGCAAAAAAAAAAAAAATCGCTCCTAAATTTTATCTCTTCAACTTCTAAAGCCACAGAATTACTCGCTGAACTAGGAGATCAACTTCAGATCGCCAGCATCTGCCTCACAAGCAAATTAGTTGGATTGTGCACTTGGAATACTGTTTGACAAGAATGAAAAGGAAACTATTCAAAACAGATTAAAGGAATGGACAATTAGATGAGGAACTGCAGATTTAATTCTCAATCAGCACTGTGATTAATCTGATTCCCTGCTTTTCCCTAGTGTAATTATACAACACAGATGAAAGGATGAGCATTTGGTCTGTCAGTTCTATATTCTAGACCATCTCGGTGACTCAAAGCAGACGGTTCTACCACACTAACCACCAAACCAATAGTCGAGGGAAGCCTTGAACACTGCTTTAACAGTCATTGCATAACGAGTTTTTTTTTTAATGTGGGGTTTTTACCCCCCGAATTCCCCCAACTCTTTGCACGTTCGTCTCTACCAGGTAAGGGATTTGAGAAACTGAACGAATACACTCGTTCTCAAATGACCCCCTCCAATCCGGGCCATAAGGTGAACACAAAGGCATCTAGATATCTAATATCCTGCACAATAGACACACACCCCACAATTTAAAACCTTGGATGTTCTTTCTCTATCTCTGCACGCAAGCAAAGGAAATACTAAAGCTGCTCTTTTCGTTCTTGCTCGGTGCTACATGCAAAGGTAACAATAACCCCCAACTGTCCCCAGAAGCAACTATAAAATCGGCTCTGTGGCCACGTCCCTGTGCAAACCGTCAGATAAAATGCAGACAGCGGATTTTAGCCGGTCCCACGCCTCGTGGGGTGGGCGACCCCGGCTCCTCCGGGGTGTGGAACCTCTGGGGATCGCTGAGAAAGCCCCAAGACCCTAGCCCAGCAGGAGGTCCAGGTACCCGTCTATAAATACTCCAGGGTAAGGAGGACGAGGGAGACAGAGAAGGAGGGCAAGGGGCAGGCCCGGGGCGGGGGCGGGTGCGGGAGGATCAAGGCATCACTGAAATGCATTTTTCCACACTCCCGCTCCCTCGCGTGGAGACTCACTTGCCGATCACCTCGCACAGCTCGTACACATCCTCGAACAGCACGTCGTCGTCGGCCATGGTCCGAAGGGGACAGTGGCCGCAGCGTGGAGAGCTCCGAAAACTGGGGTGGGGGCGCCCAAGAGCTCAGTGCCCGGCCCCTGACTCGCCTCCTCCCCTTCGGACCCGCGAGCCCTCGGTGCTGAAGACTCTCGGCTGGGGCTGGGAGGCCGGGAGACTGCGGTTCCTTCCTCTGCGAGGCGACCGCCCCAGCACAGTCGGCGGGGCCGGGGCGCAGGAGCGAGGGCGGCCCGGGCCCGGCGCCGCCCGCCCGCCCGCGGCTCCTCGCGCTGCTGGGGCGGCGCTGCCCGGAGTGCGGATCCTCGGGGAGCGCGCGGTGCCGCGCTCTCTGCTCGTCAGCCCGCGCGGGCCGCGAGGCCGCGACCGTTCCCTCTGCCGAGGATGGCTCTGGCGCGGCGCGGGGCAGCTCCGGCTACAGGGGGGGCCGCGGCAGGACCATAGAGGGAGGACCGCCGCGGAGGGAGGTGGCGGCGGCAGATCGGCGCTGGGGACCAGGAGGCGGCGGCAGAGACGCTCCCTCCTCCTCCTCCCGCCGCCGCCGCCCGCCTGGGAGTGGGAGGGGGCTTCGCGGGACTGGCTCTCAGCGCGGGCGGGAGCCGCGGCCACCGCCTTCGGCTCCTCCTCCTCAGCCTAAGACTCAGCCCAGCTCCGGAGCCCCGCGCACCCGCCTCGCGCACACACGCCCTCCTCCTCCTCCCCCCTCTTCTCTGGCCGCGCGGCTGCCAGAACTCCAAGCCCCGCCCATTCCAGCCCGACGGGAGGCGGAGACCTCGAGGGAAAGGGAGCGGGGCCGAATGGCGCATGCGCGCGCCGCGGACACGTCACGGTAATCGGGCGGGCATCGGGAATCTAGGAGGGGTGAGGGGGGCAGCCCGTGAGGCGCGGGCTGCCGCTACCTAGGCGGGGGCTACTTGGGCTCGTCCCCTCTGTGACCTAGCTGCGGAGGAGGCCGGGGGACAAAGGGTCCACGACTGAACGCACATTCTTGGCTAGCTACCAGGAAAGGACCCGAACCCCGGCCGTCCCCCCCCCCCCACACACACACACTTCTTTTGTAACCACTGCGACCCTTTCCCAGTTTTTTACTGGGGAAAGAGTCCGACTGAACAGGAAAGCAAATGGAGAGGTGGTGAGGTTGTCACTCAAGACCGTTCCTGGCGGCAGATGCTTTGAAGTGCCACTCTTGTCATCCCTTAGTGAAAATGAGGGCTGGAGAAGGGGGATCGGCCACTTAACATGAAAACGAAGCAAACTGAAACAGCCCAGGAACGGGATGCAACAACACACGGCAATTTATGGAAACAGCTTTTCGCCGCATCACTCCTTGAACTCAACAAATAGTTCCCCAGTCTCTGCCCCAACTACGGACAGTCTAGAGAGAGGGCAGGATGACAAGGAAAATACTGAGACTTTAAGCTCCTTTGTATACCCGCTCAAAGTCCTCAGCACCTGATCTGTCGTCGCCCCCCCACCCCCACCCCAATGCTTCCTATGTTAGACGTGTCACGATCGAATGCAACTAGAGGGAGTGTGTGCGTGCACAGGCACAGGGTCAGCCAGGGAGAGAGGTTCTGGGTGTTGCCGCCTTGCTCAGTTGTATTCAATATGAAGATTTCTGTTCAACTGAGCATGTGTGGAATGAGCCAGCGCCATCAGACAGGTATATGCCTGAGTTGAGGACCAATAAAAAAAAGTCTTTGTTCCTCTGCACAGCAGAAGTGCCCAATTAGTTCACAAGTCAGCTTCTGGAAATCGTCTTGTAAAATTCTTAGTGTGGTTAAATACAGGTAGAGAGAGAAAGAAGAAGTTAACAAAAGTGATTGTGAGGTGATTAGAAACCCTTAGCCTGTCTTCCTTTCAGAAACGTTTTTGTGCAAACCTTTGACCACTCCCTCAGAGAGATTTGATAAGGATCTGAATAATAAACCTTAAAGAGGAGTGGGGAATCAATGGGAAATGTGATTGCACGAGGTTTTTCTCCTTTCCCAAAGAACTTGTCCCTTCTCAGAATGGAGCATTACAGTCTGAGAGAAGTCCCTTCCATTGACAGTTCAGCAGCTCCAAGTGACTCACTCACCCTAAGCTGGTGTGCCCACTCGGGTGACCATGAGTCAAGCCCCAGTCCATTCTGCCCTGAGTGCACTGCAACCCTTACAAGTAATCTTTTTAGCTTCACTTCCGTTCTGCAGCCAAGGCTGAGCTATGTCAGGGTTACTGACTTCATTGTGGGTTTTGTTTTCCTACACAGGATCCTGTGCTCAACTCTACAGTAGAATAGAACAGATACTGGGGTTTGGTGTTTGTGCACCCTGTTGAGTGTACATGTTACAATGCACAAGGATTCTGGTTTAAGCTCCTGGTCCCAATCTGCAGGGGGAAAGCTTCACAAGCTTTCTCTGTTTCTCCCTTTCCATCTCCCCCTTCTGTCTCAATTTCTCTGTCTCTATCCAGTAAATAAAATAACTTTTTTTTAACTTAAGAAAAGGTCAGTTACAAACAAATGAAATTCAAAATGAAGTTGAATTAAAAAAAAAAAGTGACTACAGAGGTAGGTCTGCATTATATTCATGGGAATAACAGCTGGTTTAGATCTGGAAAGAACCCTAAAGCCAGTACTGCATTTATTTAACGAATCAGGTTCCATCCTGACCCCTGCCACATTATAGGATGCTTTGGTGTATGTTCTTTCTATCTCAGCCTCTCTCTGCCCCCTCTCTGTCTCTGTCTTAAGAAAGTAAGGAAAGGGGGGCCGGCGGTAGCACGGCGGATTAAGCGCACGTGGCGCAAAGCACAAGGATAGGCTTAAGGATCTCGGTTCGAGCCCCCATCTCCCCACTTGCAGGGGAGTTGCTTCACAGGCGGTGAAGCAGGTCTGCAGGTGTCTATCTTTCTCTCCCCCTCTGTCTTCCCCTCCTCTCTCAATTTCTCTCTGTCCTATCCAACAACGACAACAATAATAGTAACAACAACACGGATAAAAAACAACAAGGACAACAAAAGGGAAAAATGGCCTCCAGGAGCAGTGGATTCGTAGTGCAGGCACCGAGCCCAGCAATAACCCTGGAGGCAAAAAAAAAAAAAAAAAAAAAGGAAGGAAGGAAGGAAGGAAGGAAGAAGAAAGACCCAAAGGTTAGCTACCCCTACTCAATCATTTACAGATGTGGCAGGGGGGAGGTGGTTGTTCTCCCAAGAGCCATTCCTCTCCTCCACCAGAGTGGTAGCTCTGGCTCGCTGAGTCTGGATTGTAAACACTTCACCAGGAGAGATGAATCCTGATTCGTGAAATTAATAACAGCCACATTTACATCTGGCTGAGCACACACATTACTATGTACAAGGACCCACGTTCAAGCCCCTGCTTCCTACCTGCAGGGTACTGCAGGTGTCTCTCTGTCTCTTTGTCTTTCCTTCCCTTCTCAATTTCTCTCTGTCCTATTACATAAAGAAAATAAGTGGGGCGGGCAGTAGTACACCCGATTAAGTACACATGTTACGAAGCACAAAGAGAGACCCAGGTCTGAGGCTCCTCCCCCCCCCCCCCGCCCGCCACCCACTGGCAGGGAGTCTGTTCCACAAGCAGTGAAGCAGGTCTGCAAGTGTCTGTCTTTCTCTCTTTATCTTCCCATCCTCTCTTAATTTCTCTGTCCTAATTAAAAAAAAAAAAAAAAAAAAAGGCCTCTGGGAGCAGTGGATTTGTAGTGCCAGCACTAAGCCCCAGAAAATAAATAAATAAATAAATGCAGTCACCTTGCCCCAAAGATTGGCCTAGCATACTTAACTACTGACATTCCCTGCTCACTGGCTTAGGTGATTCACTCTTTCAATTAGCACAAAACTCAGACCCTTCCCTCCAATGGCTCAGAAACACTCTTTTGCTCCTCCCCACACTTGAGCCACCACACTGGCCTCCATGAAGGGATATGCAGCTTCCACTGCTGCCCTGGGGCATCTTATACCCGTGATGATGGGCAGTCATAAAATGGAGCTGGTACTGAGTGGCCAAAGGGTAGAGATGTCCTCAGTGAATTTCCCCGTCTCTTAGTGCACCAACTCCCTACACTTTCCAGTCATGAAAGGCAGTGCATTTGCCTTATTGTTTAAGCCATTTTAAGTTTTCTGCTACTTTCAAAGAAAGCATCTTACATGGTCAGGGTGATAGTGCAGTGGTAATGCTCAGGCTTTCCTCACGCCGGTCCTTGCGCTTTGTGCCATGTGTGCTTAACCCACAACACTACCGTCCGATTCCCAAGGCTTTCCTGCCTAAGATCCTAAAGGTCCCAAGTTCAATCCCTGCTACGACCATACCACTGTATGCCAGGACTGAGCAGTACTCTTCTCCCTCTCTTGCACTCATGAAAATAAATATGTATTCTTAAAAAATATTTATTGTTTTTGATAGGATAGAGAGACATAGAGAAGGGGAAGGGAGATAGGGAGAGAAAGAGAGACACCAGCAACACTAATTCACCATGTATACAACTTCCCCCACTGCAGGTTGGGAGTGAGGACTTGAACCTTGGTCCTTGGACATAGTAACATGTTTGCTCAACTGGGTTCACTACCACCCAGCCCCCAAAATGAAATTTAAAAAATAATAATCTGTGGGCCAGGCTGTGGTGCACTGGGCTAAGCACACATAGTACCAAGCTCAGGGACTGGCACAAGGATCCTGGTTCCAGCCTCCTGCTTCCCACCTACACAAGGGTTGCTTTGCAAGAGGTGAAGCAGGTCTGCAAGTGTCTATCTTTCTCTCTCCCTCTCTACCTTCCCTTCCTCTCTCAATTTCTCTCTTTCTTATGCAACAACAACAGTAGCAACAACAACAATAATAGCAACAATAACGACAATGGGAAAAAGATGGCTGCCAGGAACAGTGGATTCATAGTGCAGACACTGAGCCCCAGCAATAACCCTGGAGGCAAAATCATCATCATCTACAAATGGTACAATGGATGAGAAAACAAATTCAGAGATGAGTACTGCTATATACACTTATGTACACACTTAGTCAAACATCTGATCTAAACCTGGATCTCTGAGCTCCCAGTGTGGTTTTGATATTTAGTAATTTAGAAATTCTCTGTAATACACATCACTCAGAACTAGGACTAAGCATTGTGGCTAAATGTAGCACGTCTGGCTTTACAGCTAAAATGAACAAACCTTTTAAAATAAAGTCTAAGGGGCCAGGTGGTGGCGCACCTGGTTAAGTGTACACATTACAGTGTACAAAGTCCTAGGTTCAAGTCCCTGATCCCCACCGGCAGGGGGAAAGCTTCACAAGTGGTGAAGCAGGTCTGTAGGTGTCTCTCTGACTCTTTCTCTTTCTATCTCCCCCTATCAATTTTTTTCTGTTTCTGTCCAATAATAAATAAATAAAAATATTTTTAAACTAAGGGCGTCGGGCGGTAACGCAGCGGGTTAAGCGCACATGGCGCAAAGCGCAAGGACCAGCGTAAGGATCCCGGTTGGAGACCCCGGCTCCCCACCTGCGGGGGGGGGGGGGTGTCAACTCACAAGCGGTGAATTAGGTCTGCAGGTGTCTTTCTCTCCCCCTCTCTGTCTTCCCCTGCTTTCTTGATTTCTCTCTGTCCTAGCCAACAACGACATCAGTAACAACAACAAATAATAACCACAACAACGATAAAACAACTAGGGCAACAGAAGGGGAAAAACTAACCTCCAAGAGCAGTGGATTCGTAGTGCAGGCACTGAGCCCCAGCAATAACCCTGGAGGCAAAAAAAAAAACCTTTTAAACTAATAAAGTATATATTTTCTCTTTCTTTCCCAAATCCAAGACTCTTCCAACAAATTAAGTGCAAGTTTTGGTGGTCAGGTATCAATTATTTAGTTCTGAACTGGAAAAGTGTCATACAGAGTAGGGTACTTGCCTGACTGTGCATGTGGCCCAGGTTCAAGCCCAAGTGAGGAAGTTTCAGTGGTCTCTCTCTCTCTCTCTCTCCCTCCCTCCCTCTCTCTCTCTCTCTCTCTCTCTCTCTCTCTCTCTCTCTTTCTGTTTGTGTGTATCTCTGTATGTGTCTGTCTCTTTCTCTTCATCTGAATGAAAAAGTGACAACCCAACGTGGTGAAGTTGCACATGTGTAAGGCCCCAGAGTTCTCTCTATATGTATTTATTATTGTTATTGTCATGATTTAGCTCAAGTATCTAAAAAATGTTATAGGAGCTAGCTGTATCAATTAAATAAGGACTTTGTGGATAAGTGGTTTTCTTGTTTTAATATTGTTTATTTATTTTACATAGGGACAGAGAAAAATTGAGAGAGGAGAGAGAAAGAGGGAGGGAGGGAGGGAGAGAGAGACACTTGTAGCGCTGCTTCATCACTTGTGAACTTTCCCCCCTGCAGGTGGGGACTGGGGGATTGAACCTGGGTCCTTGTGCACTGTAATGTGTGTGCTCTATCAGGTGCTCCACCACCTGTCTCCTGGTGGGTGGTTTTCTGACATGGGAGCTGTTACTCAACAATTTTATCTGTGATCTTGGTCTGTCTTTCCACTCTGTCACCCTTGACATGCCACTTTCTCCTCCTCGCATGTGTTCCTTCATCATCACAAGATGACAACTACACTTCCCAACATCAAGACAGAAATAAGAAGAGCATTAGTGGTACACAGGACTCTCTCTCTCTCTCTCTCTCTTTCTCTCCCCTCTCTCGTCTCTCTCTCCCATCACTCACTAGGGAAATAAAACATCCTTACTTCCATTTTTTTCTGAGTCATAGAGAACCTACACCAGCAAGGAGATGCTGGGAAGTAAATGCATCTATCTTTCCCTGCCTCCTCTATGAAGGTGGACTAGGGGAAAATAGACAGGGAATGGGGGCAGGTGGTAGCACACCTGCTAGAGCAAACGTGTTACAATGCACAAGGGCCAGAGTTCAATCCCGTGTTTCCCACCTCCAGGGGAAAAGTTTTGTGACTGGTAAAGTGGTGCTGCAGGTCTCTCTGTTCTCTCTGTACCACTCTATCTCTGCCTTCCATCCTGATTTCTCTCTGTCTCTGCACAATAAATAAATAAAAACAGTATCGAGCAGTATTTCCTTTATTTTGGTTTCACTTAAACTTTACGTAGTATTTCTTTTTATGAACCATTTTTTTCAGTTTGTGAGGGATAGTGGTCTACAAGATTGTAAAATTATAATATATGTTCCTATATAGTTCCACACTGCACTCACCACCACAGTTCTATGTCCTCACCCTCCCAATGACAACCATCATAGTTCTTCAGAAAGTCTTAGAGACAGTTGGTTCACTTCTGTATTTTTTTTTTGCAAGTTCATGTGCTTCAATTATTTCAATTCTGGATGAGTGAAATCATCCACTAATTGCCTTTCACCTCTTTATTTATCTTGCTAAGCATAATCTCCTCCTTTTCCCCATCTATTTTGTTCCAAATGAACACAGTATCATCTTTTTTATTGGAAGAGTAGTAGTCCATGGAGTATATATACCGTAACTTTTTTATCCAGTCATATGTTGATGAGTATTTAGGCTGATTCCATTCTTTTGACTATTATGAATACCAGTGGGCAGAGGTACACATGTGTCCTTTCAAATTACTGCCTGCAGGTCCTCTGGATAAATTTAGCAGTATTTCCAATACTAGGGAACTCAGTGGTGAAATAATCCTCTATCTTCATCATGGTGCGTGTAACTATGAGGGCTTAAAGAGACAAGCAAATCCCCACAAGGATGGTGGTGGAACTAGGCAAATTTGATGCTCAGATATCTGTGAAAGTCTTCAGTGTTTTTGAGGTATTGCGCTTCTTCACAATTGCATTAGACATTCACAGGTTGTTGGGCTCCCACATCATTCTAACAAAACATACATATGAGAAGGGAAACTAGACTCTACTCTGCCGAAATATTAGCATGCATACAACACAGAGGTCGTGTGGCAACAGGGTTAATTTAGGCAATTGAGGGTTCAGCCTCATTCTGTAGCTATGATTGTTTATGCATGTAAATTAGTACTAAGTTAATGAACAAAATTAAGAATGACACCATCCTAAACTGAAATAGATAAAGTTATTGCCTGGTGATTGCAGGATTCTCTAAGCACAAAAGAAAGACACCATAGGGGCCAGACAATGACACACCTGGAAAAGCACACACATTATAGTGTGCAGAGACCTGAGTTCAATCCCCTGCTCCCCACCGATAGTGGGAAAGCTTCACGAGTGGTGAAGCAGTGCTGCAAGTGTCTCTCTCTCCTCCTCTATCTCCCCATCCCCTCTCAGTTTTTCTGTCTCTATCTAAAATTATATATTTAAAGACACCATAGGCTCTCCAGAAGAAAAGCAATATATACTGGCCTTACGCTCCAGTAGTATGTTGCACACCATTTATTTTATTTTATTTTGTAAGTTTGAATCTTTTTTCTTTATTCTAGAGCACAGTTCTGCTCTGGCAATGGTGGTATGGGGAATTGAGCCTGAGACCATGAAGCCTCGGGCATGAAGATCTCTTTGATCTAAAACCATTTTTTTCTTTCCCCCCCCCTTCTTGTTGCCCTTGTTGTTGTAGCCTCGTTGTGGTTATTATTATTGCCATTGTTGATGCTGTTCGTTGTTGTATAGGACAGAGAGAAATGGAGAGAGGAGGGGAAGACAGAGGGGGAGAGAAAGATAGACACCTGCAGACCTGCTTCACCGCTTGTGAAGGGACTCCCCTGCAGGTGGGGAGCCGGGGGCTCGAACTGGGTTCCTTACGCCGGTCCCTGCGCTTTGCGCCACATGCACTTAACCCACTGCGCCACCGCCTGACCCCCAAACCATTTCTTTTATCTTAATTTTGTGCACGTCTATACTAGCAGTGAAGGCACAATTATAAATGAGGCAACCTGCTCACTGACCTTCCTGAGTTTTGACTTAGAAGAAAGCAAGTATCAGGGAGGTAATTACAATCAGGAGTGTGTGGATCCAAGTCCCCACCTGTGGGGAGGGGGGTGCAGGGGAGGTTCATGAGCAGTGGAACAGTGCTGTGGGGGGGCAGGTTTGTTACAGGGCAGAAATAGCAAACAGAACTGTGGATCAAAAAAAGTCCAGATGAAGAAATGTTTGCTGAATAATGAAGAAAGTATAGCAATCGACTAGATAGAGGGAATATCTGATCCCAGGTAAAGAATAGCATTTCTGAAATCCAGGAGATGAGCAAGAATGAGATCTTGGTCTGCTCAGTCATGACTGGATCAAGCATAGGCAGAAAGAGGTCAAATGGGGAAAAGGAAATAGGCAAAGGCTACATCACAGGGCATCAAATGCCATTTTGAAGGGTTCATCCATTGAATGAAATCACAGACTGAGACACACAGGTCCCATACATGAATAGAAGTCTACTTAAAAGAAAATAGATTTGTCATCTATTTACTTGTATGTGTGTGTGTGTGTGTGAGAGAGAGAGAGATAGAGAAAGAGAGAGAGAGAAACAGAAAAGAGATACAAAAGAGAAAATCAGAGCATCATGCCAGCAAATGTGATACCAGGGATTGAACTCAGAGCCTCATATCTGAGAGCTCAATACTTTGTTTATTACACCACCTCCCGGGATGCCAGAAGTCTGCTTTTAAGTACCTTTTCCCTTCATACTTGGTACACACTGTCCCCTCTCCTCCTATTCTTTCTGAAATGCAAATGCCAGGACCCAAGTAGTGATGTAGATGTTACCATGCACAAGGAATCAGGCTCAAGCCTTGGGTCGCCACCTGCAGTGCTGCATGTGTCTATTCTTTTCTCTGTCTCTCTTTTACTGTCTCTATCAAAAGAAGGGGGGACAGCAGGAATGGTGAAGTCATTATGCAGGTCTCAAGCCCCAGCAATAATCCTGGTGGGTAAAAAAAAAATGCAAGTGCCAGGCACAAAGTCTTAGGTTCAAGCCCCTGGTCCCATCTGCAAGGGGATAGCTTCACGAATGGTGAAACGGGACTTCAGGTGTCTCTCTGTCTCTTCCCCTCCCTTTCTCTCCCTCCTTTCCCTGATTCTCTGTGTTGCTGTCCAATAATAAATTTAAATATTTTGAAAATGCAGATACCCCTATGCTAGGCACACAATTTCTTAAATGGTTCCAGTCAACACTGTCCACTTAAATCCCCTCTGATAACTTTGAGCAGTGTGTGCTCAAAGGGGAGGCCCTTTTGTATGTCTTTGTTTTTTTCCTGCTGTTGTTGTGTTTCTGGTTCTATTCTACCATTGATTATCTCATTTAGAGTTGGAATTCCTTTGCTTTCTTTTCTTTTATTTATTTATTGGGTAAGTACAGAGAAATTGAAAAAGAAGGGGGATATAAAGAGGGAAACAGAGAGACACCTGCAGCACTGCTTCACCTCTTTTGAAGCTTTCTTTTGTTTCTTTTCAGATGGGACTCTTCTCAGCAATTCTTGTAAGGCAGGATTGGTGGTAGTGTATCCCTTCAGTTTCTGTATGTTTGAAAAGATTTTTAATTCTCCCCCATACTTCAAGGATAATTTAGCAGGATAGAGTATTCTTGCTTGGCAATTCTTATCTTTTAATATTTTGAGTATGTGCCATTTTACTACCTCCTTGCCTCTAGGGTTTGTGGTGAGAAATCTGGTGAAAGCCTGAATCTGATCTATCTCTGTAGGTCAGATCCTTACTTTCCCTAGTAGCCTGTAATATATTTTTTTCTTGGTCTTGTTTTTGGATAGTTTCACTGTGATGTGTCTTGGTGTGGGCCATTTTTAGATTCAGGAACTTGAGTGTTTGTTCAGCTTTATGAATGTCTATGTTTTGAATTTTTCTCAGTGTGGAAAATTTGCTGCTATGATTTCTTTGAATATGTTCTCTCATCCTCTCTTCTTCCTCAGGGATCCCAACAACTCTCACGTTCGCTTTCTGATGGAGTCTGCTATTTCATGGAGAACTGCTTCATTTTTCTAAACTATTTCTCTACAACAGCTTTAAATTCACAGAGTGTGTGCGTTACATCTTTTAACTCTGATATCTCTCCTTAACTTGACCTAGTCTATTTCCTAGGCCTTTGTACACCTAAAAATTAAGAATCAGGTTGGTGAAATAGCTCATTTGGATAATGCATTGGTTTGCCTTGTGTGAAACCCATGTTTGAACCCAGCCACAACCACAGTGATGATAGTTTTCAGTACTGTGTTCTCTTTCACTCTCTCTGTCTCTAGCCAAAAACAGTAATAGTAATTAAAAAATCACAGCCTTATCACTGGCTTTAGCATAAAGTCAGGAAAATTAAAAGTGAAGCCAGGGCTGACTTCATCATGAGGGTAGAGAAACCATAGGAAATGCAAATAGAATATCTCAGGGAACAGAGGAAGATCTGAATACAAATGTGTTTCCCTCTGTCAACCTCTTTTAAAGATTCATTTACTCTTCTTCCTTTCATATCAGTGAAGAAGCCACTGGACAATTTAGTTTGACAGTAGAGACAAAATTGCCTTTGGACACAACAAAACATAAGCAGGCACCTAACATGTTATAATTCATTTTTAAAGTATATTCTGAATTTTATTTTGATGAAGGAGAGAGATGCAGAGAGAAAGATACAGAAATGGAGAGACCAGAGGACTGCTCAACTCTGGTTTTTGATCATGTCAGGAACTGAACCTGGGATTTTGGAACCTGAGCCATGAAAGTCTTTTAAAAGGCCATTATGTTATAATTCAAATATTAACCTCAGAGTCAACAGAATAGCTCACCTGGATAATTTGCTTGCTTTGCCATATGCAGGACCCAGATTTGACACTGATCCACACTGTAACAGAGGAAACTTTGGTACTGTGTTTATTCTGTCTCTCTCTCTCTCATTATGTGTGTGTGTGTGTGTGTGTGTGTGTGTGTGTGTGTGTGTGTGTGTGTGTGTAGTCATTTCAGAGTTTAGAGCACTGAAGTCTTGGAAAGGACCAAAAAATAATAATAATAAAATAAAAATTCTCTTTCTCTCTATGTATCTGAAAAAGTTGACCTGGAATGGGGAAGCCATAGTGATGATAAAAAGGACAGAAGGAAAGAAGGAAGGTAAAAGAAAAGATCCAGAGAAAAATCAGGCTACTTTTGACAGAAGGGTTGATAGAATGAATGATGGCAAGAACCCCTGTTCTCCTATGACAATGGCTTTGTCTTAGCACTCTATGTCTTTCTCCGTGTTCAACTACACACCTTATTTAATCAATATTTCTTTTCATTGTCTCCCTTTCTGATTCATTTCTTCACTCTCTACCCTTAATCCTTTTCCCCCATCAATCCCTACTTAATTTTTGCCTTGCTTTACTCACTGGACTTGTATTTCTAACTGTTTTTCCTTCCTGCTCTCCATGAGGAAACCAAATTCAGGTCTATGAAAGAGAATTCTCAGAATCAATAACAGTGCCTGGTCTAGAGCAGACAATCAGTAGGTGTTTGTTGAATGACGAATGTCTGAAAGAATTATTTCATAGCCATTATCACTTCCTGGAATTCTCTTTCATTTGCAGCCTTTTCTCTATCAACCTTTGAACCTAGAAAATGTCTGAAGCATGGTAACTGTTCCATATATGTTTGCTAAACAAATAGATGACTGTGTGTTTTAAACTGGATAGAAGACTCAGTCATGATTTAGAAGAGATTAAGGAGGCAGCGGGAGCAGTTAAAGTGGTTGGAGTCCTTAACAGAAGAATTGGGATTTTTATAAAGGAGAGGAGAGTCAATAGTATCAGAGTTAAAGTGGAGTCAAAAAGAACAAGGGCAGAGAAAAGGGTGATGTCTTTATTTCAACTAATTGAAAATAGCCTGTGGTTGGGGAGGTGACTCAACAGATAAAACCCAAGACTTGCATGCATGAGACTTGGGGCTTTGATCCACAGCAGTGCACGTATTAGAGTGAAGTGATGAAGTGATGTCTATAAACCTCACACAGGTTTTGGAATTTTCCCTTTGTCTTAGCAAGATGTGAGACATCAAAGGTAAAGTAGGAAATTAAATTGGCAATTGCTCCTTAATTTCCTTTTCTATGTTTCCTGGTGTCTTCTTGCCAGGCTACCATGAACTGGTTCATAATACATAGTGAAACGTACAATTGGCTGCAAAATGTCCAATGAGTGCAGCCCTAGTTAAGTTGCAAAGAGTCATGTAGGTCGCTGAAGCCTCAAAAAGAAAGAAGGATAATTTACAATGCTAAGTGTCCTGTGGAAAAGGTCAAGTGATTAATAAGTCACCGAAATGAAACGCAAGCTGAACAACACCTATAGGTTTAATTATTTACCCTCCTTGGGGCATGGATGGAGTGTCTCTTCTCTGGGAATGTTAAGTCTGCAGAACTGTCAAGTAGCTATTTCCTTTTTACCGTGCTTGCTCTTAAAGAGCTTTAAAAAATATAGACTCTTACTGAAGAAAAAAAAAAACTCTATTCTCATAAATATAAGCTATAATGTCAGGATCTTCAAAAAGATTTTTTCCATTTTGGTCAAGAGAAAACCCTAACTCTTAGCTCTTCTCTCTCTCTCTCTCTCTCTCTCTCTCTCTCTCTTTCTCTCTCTCTCTTTCCTTCTTTCCCTTTCTTCCTTTCTCTTTCTTTTTTCCTCTCTCTGTCTCTCTGCTTCTCTCTCTTTCTCTCTCTCTTTCTTTCCTTCTTTCTTTCTTTCTTTCTTTCTTTCTTTCTTTCTTTCTTTCTTTCTTTCTTTCTTTCTTTCACCTCCAGGGTTATCAATCCACCACTCTTGGTTTACTGGATAGGACAGAGAGAAATTGAGAGGGGAGGAGAAGATAGAGGGGATACAGAAAAAGATAGACACCTGCAGACCTGATTCACCACTTGAGAAGCGATCCCCTTGCAGATGGGGAGCTAGTGGCTGGGATGGGATGCTTGTGAGGTTCCTTGAGCTTAGTACTATGTGTGCTTAGCGGGTGCACCACTGTCCAGCCCCCCTTCTTAGCTTTTCCACTAGCTATTTATGGTAATTCCCACATCATGTGGAGGTCTTCAATATTTTGCCTTAAGTATTCTAATCAAATAGTTCCCACTTGATCTTGTTTACCCTGTCATCTATTTTAAATTGTCTTATAAGTGGAGACAGCAGCTAAGAAAAGAACCTTTTATTCTGAAGGCAACGTCAAAAAACAAACTAAGGGGGAAGAGGAAGACAGAGATTTAAATAATCAGTAGAGAAATAGTGCAAATAATGGACGGATTCTTTACTGAGGGGTTGTTATAACTGCCTGATACCATGAGAATTTGTTACACATGTTTTATTCAATCTATATAACAACTTTATTGGGTAGGTACTATTGTCATTTTACAGATTAGGAAACTGAGAATTGGAGAAAGGTTGATTCATGTGCCAAGAGCACAGCTAAGAAGGGATGGACTGATGTATGAACCAAGTTTGTCAGACCCTAGAGCCTAAATTATCATTCACCTTGATGATGGTTTTCGTGTGTTTCTCTCAGAGGTAGTTTCATTTTCAGAGTAAGCAAAGTGTGTCTCAAGCAAAGGATGCAATGGGCCGAAAAACAGAAACAACTATATTCCTTTTTTGAAATTGGACTCAGTGGCAGACTTTATAATAAATATTCCTCACACATTTATTTGCTGAGTCAATAAAGCTTTATTGAGTCTTTATTATATATTAAGCAATAATGACATTATAATAAGCAAAATTAACATGATTTTTCCCTCTTGGAGCTTACAAGTTAGTGGAGCAAGGTAGAAATGATTCAGATAAAGAAATGTGTAATTATTTACACAAGGGTACCAAGATTATTCAATGGGGGGAAAGCTAGTCTTTTCAATGAATAGTATTGGAAAAGCTGGTTATCCATATATGAAAGAATAACATTAGATATTTATCTTTTCCTATATACAAATTAACTTAAAACAGACCAAAGTCCTAAATGTAAAATTCATTGTAAACTCTTTTTTTTTTAATTTTTTATTTAAGAAAGGATTAGTGAACAAAAGCATAAGGTAGGAGGGGTACAACTCCACACAATTCCCAACACCCAATCCCCATAACCCACCCCCTCCCATGGTAGCTTTCCCATTCTCTATCCCTCTGGGAGCATGGACCCAGGGTCGTTGAGGGTTGTAGAAGGTAGAAGGTCTGGCTTCTGTAATTGCTTCCCCGCTGAACATGGGCGTTGACTGGTCGGTCCATACCCCCAGTCTACCTCTCTCTTTCCCTAGTAGGGTGTGACTCTGGGGAAGCTGAGCTCCAGGACACATTGGTGGGGTCTTCAATCCAGGGAAGCCTGGCCAGCATCCTGGTGGCATCTGGAACCTGGTGATTGAAAAGAGAGTTAACATATGAAGCCAAACAATTTGTTGAGCAATCATGGATCCCAAGCTTGGAATAGTGGAGAGGAAGTGTTAGGGAGGTACTCACTGCAAACTCTAGTGTACTTCTGCTTTCAGGTGTATATTTTGCAGTAGTTTATGGATACGTGTGCACATAAGCTCTCTCTCACAGAAACTGGTGTATATCTAGGTTATGGGACTTTGTTAGAAAGTGAACTACCTGAGATGAAATTAGAGTGTACTATTAAAGGAAAGGTCTCACCCGAGTAATGAAGCTGAAGGGTTGTCATTCCACACGTGAAGTCTCTGGATACATTCTGTGGTGAAGCATGTTGAGGTAGCAATCGTTGCTTTGGTTAGGTTGTGATCGGCAGATGCAATGTTATTTGGTTTGGATTGGGAGATGCATACGGGAAAGTAGGCCCTATCCAAGGGTTCCAGGACTGGGGGAAGTAGGGGCTCTATAGTGAAGATGTGAGGTTCCTGCTGTCTTAGGGTTCAAAAAGACAATCGATAGTTAATATTATCATCACATTATTTGTTAATTGAGTTAACTTTGAAAAGTCCCTTTGTTATGGTTTGCTGGACAGTACCCAGTATCTTGTATATAACTGTGCTATTGGAAGCTTCTAATCTACTTGGTCTAGGCTTTTGAGAGAGTCCGCATATCAAATACATAGCCTATATATTAAAAAGATTCAGTTTATCTTTTGAGAAACTTTGAGACATACAATTGATTTCCCCCTCTCATATTAATTAACTACTGATTTATATGTCTACATTTTGCTAGGAGTGTACATAAACACCATTCCCACCACCAAAGGACTGTGACCCATCCCTCCCACCCACTCCCACCCCCCATTGGCCCAGGAAGCTACATGCCTGCCCCTCACCACTGGGTTTTTACTTTGGTGCCCTACTTACAATTTGATCAGGTCCTGCTTTTAGTTTCCCTTTCAGATCTTCTTAGTCAGCTTCTGTTGATGAGTGGGATCATCCCATACTCATCTTTATCTTTCTGACTTAGTTCACTTAACATAATTCCTTCTAGCTCTGTCCAAGATGGGTCAGAGAAGGTGGGTTCATTGTTCTTGATAGCTGCATAGTATTCCATTGTGTATATATACCACAGCTTTCTCAGCCACTCATCTGGTGTTGGGCACCTGGGTTGCTTCCAGGTTTTAGCTATTATGAATTGTGCTGCTATGAACATAGGAGTACACACCTCTTTTTGGTTGGGTGTTATGGAGTCCTTGGGGTATAACCCCAGGAGAGGAATTATTGGGTCATATGGAAGGTCCATGTCTAGCCTTCTGAGAGTTTTCCAGACTGTTCTCCACAGAGGCTGTACCAATTTACATTCCCACCAGCAATGTAAAAGGGTTCCTCTGTCCCCACATCCTCTCCAGCATTTGTTGCTGCTCATTGTAAACTCTTAAAAAAAAACACAGAGGAGAAGCTTCATTATACTGGATTTGTCAATGATTTCTTGAATATGATACCGAGTACACAGGGAACAAAAATTTACGTTATAGATAAATTGGTCAGCGTCCAAAAAAAAATTCTGTGTGTGAAGGGACATAACCAATAGAGTGAAAAGATAACCATAGGGTAAGAAGAAACAGTTGTAAATCATATATCTGACTAAATGACTAATGCCCAGTCTATATGCAGAATTCCTATAATTCAACAACAAAGGAACAAGTGATCCAATTTAATAATGGGCAAAGGATATGAAGGATACATTTCCAAAGAAGATGTAGAGACATATGAAAAAGTGTTTAAACTCATTACCCATCAGAGAAATGCAAGTCAAACCACAATAAGCTATCAGCTCTCATTCATTAACATTTCTGCTACCTGAAGAAGTTAAAAAAAACAACCACCTAGAAAATAGTCAACGAATAGTATTGGGAAAGCTGGTTATCTACATGTTAAAGAGTAACACTAGATATTTATCTTATCCTATATATAAATTAACTCAAAACAGATCAAAGTCTGTTTGGTGAGGATATGGAGAAAATGGAATTCTTTTGGACTGTTGGTACAAATATAAAGTAGCCACTATGGGAGACCGTTTGGCAGCCGTTCAAAACATTAAGCATAAAATTTTCTTATGACTTAGCAATATCACTTCTGGTGTCTGTGTAAAAGAATTAAAACCGGGATCTTGAAGACATTTGTATACCCTTGCTCATGGTAGCAGCACAATTCAAAGTAGCCCAAAGGTGAAAGTAACACAAGAGTCCATCCACAAATGAGTGGATTTAAAAAGTCGTGGCACAGACACACAACAGAGTGGTATTTAGACTGCAAAAGGGGGAGATCCTGATACTTTCTACAATGTGGGTGAGCCCTGTAGACAACATGCTAAGCCAAAGAAGCAAATCACAAAGACAGATACTGAAATATTTCACAAATCTGAGACATCAGGAGTAGTTAGGCTCACAAGTTTGCTGTGAGTAAACCTATTACTTAAGAGGTCTAGAGTTTCAGTTTTTTAAAATGAAAAAGTTCTGAAGTTCACACAGTAGTATGAATATATTGAACGTTGCACACTGAAAATACAAAAAAATAGCAAACTTTGTGTTTCATGTGCTTTTTTCACAATTACAGATCAAAACCATTGAAATATGCAATGAAATTACTTATCTTTCTAACAACATAATGAACCTTTTATTACACTTACTTTATAGTACAAGCTTAACTTTAGAGAGACCAAGTTACTTGCCCAAGGTGTTACAGTTAGTCGGGTGGAGATGGAATTTGGACTCATTTCCTGAACCTAAAGTTCATGCTCTAAACTGTCACTCCAGATGAATAAACCAAACTACCACTTGCTGGGTTTGGTCACTATGATTAGAAAGATCTCAGAGTGGAGGTTCAGGGGGTAGCACACCGGCTTAAGTGCACATAATGAGAAGTGCAAGGACCCATACAAGGATCCCAGTTCGAACCCTGGCTCCCCACCAGCAGGAGGGTCTCTTCAGAAGTAGTGAATCAGGTCAGCAGGTATCTTTCTCTCCCCCTCTCTGTCTTCCCTTTTCTCTCAATTTCTCTCTGTCCTATCCAACAACAACAACAGCAGCAGCAAAACAATAATAACAGCAGCAACAACAACAAAAATGGCCTCTAGGAGAAGTGGATTGGTAGTGCAGGCACCGAGCCCCAACGATAACCCTGGAGGAAAAAAAAAAAACAACCTCAGTGTACCAAGTGAAGAGTGGAGTGGAGTTAGTGAATATCAAAGGATCTGAAGAAAGGCCTGTCTTTCATAGTTATGACAATTCCTCTCTAAATGAGAAATCTGTTTTCACATGGTTGGACATTTAACCACCCTCCTGCTAAGAACCTGGGGCTTCAGGCTTGCAAGGCCTTTCTATGACTGAACTACCGTTAATTTCTAGATATTATATGGCTTTCTCTTCTAAATGTGTGTGTGTGTGTGTGTGTGTGTGTGTGTGAGAGAGAGAGAGAGAGAGAGAGAGAGAGAGAGAGAGAAGGAAGAGGAGGAGGAGGAGGAGGAGGAGGAGGAGGAGGAGGAGGAGGAGGAGGAGGCGGCGGCCACATAGGTGTTCATCAAGGACAGATGCTTTTGTTTCATGGATCCTACTCATTTGAAAGCTTAACAATCAGAATCAAACCCTTTGACTATTTTCTCTCTGTAGTCAACTTGCTAAAACAACTTATGTCTGGTAAAAAAAAGTACAGGTATCTACTATTAATGCTCACAAGTATTACATATCGTGATATATACATACATACTTGGCTTCACCAATATTTAATGTCAAGTTCTGTAACTTGAACAGCCTCCTGAAAGGCAATATGGGACACTATTTGCCATTTACAAAGTCATTTAATTTTCAGTGTGCAAAAGCTTCATTAACTTTTACTTTCAATCTGACAGACTCTAAAAAGTGCCCCAACTCTTCATCTTCACTATTTCAGCCTTTATGTTCATGATTAGTCAGCAACTTGTTTGGTTTTATATGTTAACTCTCTTTTCAGCCACCAGGTTCCAGATGCTAGCAGGATGCGAGCAGACTTCCCTGGACAAACAACCCCACCAATGTGCCTTGGAGCTCTGCTTCCCCACAGCCCTTCCCCACTAGGGAAAGAGAGAGACAGGATGGGAGTATGGATCGACCTGTCAACGCCCATGTACAGCGGGGAAGCAATTCCAGAAGCCACCTTCTGCATCCCACAATGACCTTGGGTCCATACTCCCAGAGGGTTAAAGAATAGGAAAGCTATCAAGGGAGGGGATGGGACATGGAGTTCTAGTGGTGGGAATTGTGTGGAGTTGTATCCCTCTTATCATATGTTTTTTTCAGTGTTTCCTTTTTATAAATAAATAATAAAAAAGTGCCTGAATGCTTCATAGCCAAATCAGGGGACTCTTGAAATGCAAAGGTGTCATAGTACTCAGAAACCTATGGATGGAACACATTGTAGCAAAAATAAAAAAGACTTCTTTAGTGAGTTCCTATTTAACTGGGTCTTAATGACTATTTTCTTTCCCTGTTCACTTTAGCTTCTGCTGAAATTAGAAGAGATAAACTCAGTTTTACAGTAGTTTGCTGGGGCAGAAAGATAGCTCACGCACACAGCCGTTGTTATTTCAAGCCAAGGTTAAAATCCTGGCACCACAGGAGAGTGCCACAGCAACTGGGGAAGTGCCTGCACTGTGGTGTCTCTACTTCTCTCTATGTCTCTACCGGAAATTAAATGAAAGAGAAGAGAAGTCAGCTCAGGAATGGTGAAACAGAGCATGTGCAAGACCTTGACACCAGTCAAAAAAAAAGTAAAACCGTTAAAAATAAAGGAGTTCATTTATATTAATTATTCTTTCCCTCTCTCTCTCTCTCCCTCTCTCCTCCTCCTTCCCCCTACATCTAAATGCCTAGGCTTCCTGCTCAACTTGGAAGCACTAAGGGGAACATGACAGAAGACAGCTTCATCAAAATATTACAGGAAATGGATCTAAAATTGTACATGAAGGTATTTTCTCAGGGATAAAATCCATGTGTACAATGGAAAGCTACCCTCAACTGAAGACATGGTGGAGCCAGCTAAGGTTTCCCCCTGCAGCATCATACCTGGATTAGCCCAAGGGTTGAGTAGGGTGTGAAGATTAGACAGAATAAAAACATGTGCTGAGACTTAGTTTAGGAGCAGAAGATAGACCTGTTTGACAAAAACAAAGGGTGGGAGGAGGATCCAAGATGAAGATGGGGACCTGTTAAGGATTTTTATTCCTCTTGGAAACAATGGATGGATTTAAAGCAGGAATTTGCCTTAATTAGATTTGCATGCTGAAAAGGTCACTTCTGCTGCAATTTGGGAAATATATTGAGAGAAGGCAAGAGTGGATGCTGTGAAACTACCAAGGCATTAGAAGAGGTGGATGATAGATTATATGTGGGTGGAGTGTTGGATGTTCTCTGTCCCTGGGAAGATGAACTTTAAGAACTACAGAAACATGATTTGGTGCCTTCTGGTTTCCAGTTGAGTTTGGCCAATGAGAATCCCCCAGAGAAGACTAGAAAATTGGAGGAAAAATGAAGTCTGGGTATTTCGTTTCTCAATCCCCTCTCTCATGGATCTCCTCTGAGTGACTGTTCCTTAACAAAAGATCATACACCTCTCAAGTATGCCTTCTGTTCTGTGACTCTCTTTCCAGATAACTGCTCTGGCTGCTGGTCCCTTCAGATCAAGACATCATGACAGTTTTGCTCTTATTGTCAAAAGTTTCCCTGTTTCATTTCTATTCCACAAAGTTTCCGTGCTCTCACCCCTGGTATATAAGTCCTCGTTCCATTATCCTAATTTGAGTGTGTCATATGTTGGTACCTTCACTGACGTAAGTGGTGGCATGCTATGATAGGGAAATTAACAAAATAGAGATGTTTAAGGAGGTTAAATTAACAACACTGATGATTTTAAAAAGCACAACATACAGACAGAAAAATACTGAAGTTCCAGTCCTTTTATCTTTACCACTAATTAAACTGCTACCTATTAGCTGATGGCAATATGTGTGCTCATTGTCATCTACAGGAACTGTGATTTTCAAAAGGTTTCAACAGAGAAAGGGAGACAATAGTTATGGAAAAGTAATAGTTCATAGTTCTAATTTTACCACCCTCCCTTTCTTCTGAGTTTGTCTGTTTTTTTCATTCCATACATCTGTTGTTTAATAAATGGGAAAACTAATCATATAATTCCTTTTTTTTTTTTTTTTTTTACCAGAGCACTGTTTAGTTCTGGCTTATGGTGGTCCTAAGAATTGAACCTGGGAAGTCATCTTATTCTAAATCCAATCTCTAAGCAAATCCTTTCTTTAATTATCTTACTTTTACTATCCTGTTGTTTTTCTAACATGAATTTTCTGCTAGGATCCCCTGGGCTTTATTCCTAAACTCTTTCTGATCATAGGGAACTGTATTATCTGGGCAACTCATAAATGCCTAGTGCTGTTCATGCTTCTAGTGAGATGTCATAGCAGGAAAAAGGATTTCCAGAGGCGGGGCTACGGAGCAGCAGCAGCTGTTTTTCTCTCCTCTTCTCTCCCGGGTCAACTAGGAATACCAAAAGAGACCAGTTGGGACCGCAACAAGACAGGACTAGAACAACTTCAGGAACCCACCAAATCACCAGTGAGTGCAAACACGTGTGGCTCGTGGACAGAGAGGAACCTAGGGAGAGATTAAGTGGCTGCTAACAGTCTGGCAGTTTACCAGCTGAGACACCACCTTCAGGCTGTTTCACCAACAAAAAGATGGCTTAAGGGAGGAGAGGGCTCCCCTAAGACTCACCAAATGCAACTGTGAGTCTCCATTGCTAATGCCCTCAGAATCTGGAACAGCAGCAGGGAGGCCCTGTGCTGACAGCAGGGGACAGAGAAATAACCAGGAAACTCAGGAAAAGATCTATACCTCAGTGGCCTAGTGGTGGGGCTGTGAGAGTCTCTTTGCATAACCACTGGATTATCTCTGCCCCACCTTGCTTTATCTCTTGGTCAGGAGTCAGTGATTAAGCTAAGAAGCCTACTTATATTTTAAAACCCCTCAGGCTCCCATAGCCTACAGGGAAGAAAAAGAACAAAAGAGGCTTTTAAGCCACTGTGCTCCAAATCAGGGATTAAAATACTATTGAAACAACTGTCAATTTCCACAACTATGAACCCTTTAATTACCTTACTTAGACACAAGTCAATCCAGGCAAGAGTGATCAGTAATTTGAAAAGTACTGAGAGAGGGATCTCATAACATACTATATAAAATGGTTAAACCAACAAGAAGAATTATTGGAGAAATGAACCAGGAAAAGTGTCCAGCTGAAAGCCCCCCAAAGGCTGAAGCACAAAATAATGAGGTCAACATCCAAACACTAGTGAAGGAAATAATCCAAGCACTAGTGAAGGAGTGAGTAAAGAGTTTGAAAGAATTGTCATCAGAAATGCAGAAACAACAAGTGAGACTCTGGAAGAAAACAATAATTATCTCAAGGTTATTAGACAGCTAAAAGCTGAAATAGCTGAGCTAAGAACACAACTAGCTGAACAAACTAAAACAGTATCAGAACAGGATAACAAAATAGATGAACTCCAGAAAACAGTAGAGGGGAGAGTGAATAGAATAAATGAAGCTGAAAACAGAATCAGCAAGATCGAGGATGAGTTAGAGACAACTAAAAAAGAAGTAAGAGATCTCAAAAAGAGATTAAGAGATACTGAAAACAAAAACAGAGACCTATGGGATGACTTCAAAAGAAATAATATACGTGAGGTCGGGCGGTGGCGCAGTGGGTTAAGCGCATGTGGCGCAAAGCGCAGGGACCAGCGTAAGGATCCCGGTTCGAGCCCCCAGCTCCCCACCTGCAGGGGAGTCGCTTCACAGGCGGTGAAGCTTGTCTGCAGGTGTCTATCTTTCTCTCCCCTTCTCTGTCTTCCCCTCCTCTCTCCATTTCTCTCTGTCCTATCCAACGAATTGCATCAACAAGGGCAATAATAATAACCACAACGAAGCTACAACAAGGGCAACAAAAGGGGGAAAAAATGGCCTCCAGGAGCGGTGGATTCATGGTGCAGGCACCGAGCCCAGCAATAACCCTGGAGGAGGAAAAAAAAAAAAAAAAAAAAAGAAATAATATACGTATTATTGGCTTACCAGCGGAAGAAAGAGAGGGAGGGGAAGAAAGCATTCTTCAGGACATAATAGCTGATAACTTCTCTAATGTAGACAACATAAAAGACATAAAGGTTCAAGAAGCCCGGAGGGTCCCAGACAGAATTAACCCAAACTTAAAGACACCAAGATATATCATATTTAGAATGGAAAGGAATAAGGATAAAGAGATGTCATAGCAGAACTGTAAATAAAACTTCAAATTTGAAATTCCTCCTTAAGATGCCATGATCTTTTTCTTTTATGATTTTAAATTTCTATTGGTATCAGAGTATATACCTCTTCCTTATTTGTAACTTGTGTCTTCTTTCTTTTCTTTAAAAACTTTATTAGTGATTTAATAGTGATTAACAAGATTGTAAGATAATAGAAGTGTAATTCCACATAGTTCCCACCACCAGAGTTCCATGTCCCATCCCCTCCATTAGAAACTTCCCTATTCTTTATTCCTCTGGGAGGATAGACCAAAATTCTTTATGGGGTGTAGAAGGTGGAAGGTCTGGCTTTTGTAATTGTTTATCTGCTGGACATGGATGTCAGCAGGTTGATCCATACTCCCAGCCTATTTCTGTCTTACCCTGGTTGGGTAGGGCTCTGGAGAGGTGAGATTTTGGAACACATAGGTAAGGTTATCTGTTCAGGGAAGTCAGGATGGAATCATAGTAGTGTTTTCAATTTGGTGGCTGAAAGGTATATATACCCATTCCTGATTAAGAATGGCTTACTATAGGCTAGAGAAAGAGTTCAGTAAATAGGGTGCATGCCTTGCCATGCATATGACACATATCTGAGCTCTGCCACCATATGGGAAGTTCTATGACACCAGAGAAAGCTCTATCTGAATTTTTTAAAATGACACTGGAAGAGGCTGGACAGTGGCCAACCTGGTCGAACACACACAGTACAATGTGCAAGGACCTGGGTTTAAGCCCTGGTCCCCACTTATCTAGAGGGAAAGCTTCACAAGTGGTGAAGCAGTGTTGCAGGTATCTCTGTCTTTCTCCCTATATCCCCTTCTCCTCTCAATTTCTCTCTGTCCTATCAGATAAATAAAATAAAAAGGGCTGGGTGGTGGTGGCTCACCTGCTTGACTGCACATATTGCAATGCACAAGGACCCAGGTTCAAGCCTCCGGTCCCCACCTGCAAGGGCAAAGCTTCATGAGTGGTGAAGCAGGTCTGCCAGTGTCTCTCTGTCTCTCTACCTCTATATCTCCCTCTTCCCCCTCGATTTCTGACAGTCTCTATTCAATAAATAAATACAAACAATAATTTTAAAAAATTAAAAGAAAAAGAAAAAAATGACACTGGAGTAAGGGACATGAGGCACATGTGCAGGATAGCTTGGCACTATCCTGTGAATAAAAAATGCTCATTTACTTGAAAGCTTGATTTTCCCAGACTGAGCTCCCCATATCCTAGAGTTTACCCTCAGCTCTCATCTAAGTTTCTTATTACCTCTACAGCAAATCACCGCAAACACAGAAGACTTAAAACAACACACTTTTTTTCCCTCCTGCAGTGCTGGAGGTCAGAAGTCCTAAAATGAGTTGACAAGACTTTGTTCCTTTTGGAGACTTCTCAGGAAGCATCCGTTTCTTTGCTTTTTTTCTGCCTTCTCGAAGGTCACTTGCCTTCTTTGGTTTATGACCCCATCATCACTAGCCAAAGTCGACATCATAGCATTTCTTTCATCCTCTCTTCCCCATGGTCACACTACCTCTGTGTGCGTGACTCCTGAGGGTAATCTCTGCAGCTCAAGATTCTTAACTTAATCACATATGCAAAGTCCCCTTGTCACATAAAGCGATATGACCCCTGGTTCCCAGGTCATGGACATCTCTGAGAAATCATTATCTAGCTTACCACAGCTTCATTCCTGTTAGCCTATTCCAAACACATCTTTCTTTCCCAACTTTGCTCTGTTTGTTTCTGTTACCCAAGTGTCCTGCTAATAATCCCCCCCCCCACACACACACACATACCAGAATTTTCCTTCAAGTCAATGACAGTTGAACAAATAGTTTCTGAGCATTGCACTGGACTTCTCAACTTGGGGGTGGGGGGGAGAGAGAGAAAGAAAGAGAGAGAGAGAGATTGAGAGAGAGGATCCTATTAATATGTTGGCCTCCTTCTTCATGAAAGCTTACTTATACTTGGGGGAGGGTAGCTCCCCCCTCCTCCCAGGAGCAGCGTGGACCTTTGAGTTATTACTAAACACTTGGAAGTTGTGTTAAAAACACATCTCAACCCATCTTTAAATTCCCATTGCCTAATCATATCTTATCATTTCGAAACATAAACATTTTCGACATTCTTGTGGGTTCCCTCTGTATACTCTCTCTACACATCCCTAGTTTTGGCATTTAGTGCAAAATATACCTCTCCAGTAAAACTTCCAATTTTACAGAAAACAGTCAAAGGAGGGTGGGGATGGGGACTAATCAAAGACATGTTCAATGGAAGTGGGGAAAGGAGATTTGACCTGCAGGCGTTTGGGTTCAGCCCCAAGAATCGCAGCATTGCCTTTTTCTCCACCTCCCCCAAGCAGAACCTGAAACCCTTCCCTCATAGATTTCAGCTCTCTGCCTCAAGAGGAAGCCAGGGAAGCCAGGAAAGCTCCTTCTTGCCTAAGCATGTATATACTGAATCTAGCTATAGTCTCTTATTTGACATCTCCTCTCACCAAGGGTGGATTTTTCTGCCCTCAAGAGATTTGAATGAGCCTTTCAGGAGATAATTATTGTATTAATTCACTACGGTATTATCATATGCCCCGATAGATAAGTGCTCGTTGCATTGTTGTTATTTTGGAATTATTTGTATTTATTTCTTCTAACTACAGAGAGAAATTGAGATAATGAGGGAGAGAGGAAGAGAGACACCTTCAGCACTGTGTTCCACCACTTGTGAAGTTTCCCCCCTTGCACGTGGGGACCAGCAGCTTGAACCCAGGTCCTTGCCCGTCGTAACATGTACACTCAGCCGAGTGACCCACGTCTTGTCCCTCACTTTAATATTCTTTTCAGAGATATACTTTTTATTTAATTTTTGTTGGTGATTTAATAACGATTTACAAGATGATAAGCTAACAGATGCAGTTCCTCACCACTCCTACCACCAAATTGTGGATGTGATATGGACTTCTTCCATCTGCTCCCCAAAAAGAGTAAAAGCTAAGTCCTTCCCTGTCCTTTCTTTCTCAGCCAATTTTAATGCCCAGCTCTGAAATAAAAAAATAATTCCCGTCTTCTCCATGCCATGGTGATATTTTATTTAAACTGGCAGACATTATTTTTTCTTTCTCTTTTTAAAAATTTATTTATAAAATGGCAATATTGGCAAGACTATAGGATAAGAGGGGTACAGTTCCCACCCCCAGAGCTCCGTATCTCATCCCCTCCCTTGAAATCTTTTCTATTCTTTATCCTTCTGGGAGCATGGACCCAGGATCATTATGAGTTGCAGAAGGTAGAAGGTCTGGCTTCTGTAATTGCTTCCCCACTGAACATGGGCATTGGCAAGTTGATCCATACTCCCAGCCTGACAGGCATTATTAATGATATCTTTGCAATCACAGAAGGGACACGAGGAAGGATTATTTCCGGATAATTTTCTCTATGCTTTATGTATTTACCGAATGTTCGACAATGAACATGCAGTTTTCTAATTAAATAAAAATGCAAGAAGGCAAAATGTTTCCACTTTCCAAATCTGGAAATTCAGATTCAATAAAAACAATTAACACACTAGATTTTGCATAGATCCAGAAAATCAACCTGTTTCTTAATTTAAGCAATTGTTTTTAATCAGACTTGACTCCATAATTTGTAGAACCCAATTTAAAATGAAAACATAGGCCCCCTTGTTCTAAAATTATTAAGCATTCCAAGACAATACCAACATTAAATGAGTTGTGCCCCCCCTGTTTTTTATTGAGGGGGGACCTAATGGTTTATAGTCCATAGAATTGTTGACAGATGTGTAAAATTTCTCCTTATTCTGCAAAAAATCCTAATCTATTTTTCATCATTGATTTAATACTGGTTTTTAAAAATTATAAGATGACAAGGGTACAGTTCCACAGCACACCCACTACCAAAGTTCCGTGATGTACCTTTCCTCCTGTGATAAACACTATAGTTCTCACAAAGTCTTAGAAATAATTTAGTCCTTTTTTAAAAAAAAAAATCCCTTTTTTGTAGGCTCGTGTCTTTCAATGACCTGTATTCCACATATAAGTGAAACCATTTGATAGTTGTCTTTCATTTTCCTACTTATTTCACAAAGCATAATCACCTCTAGTTTCATCCATCGGCATGCAATATCAACTTTTTTTTAACTGCAGAGTAGTATTACATATATTTCCTATAACAACTTCTTTTTTTTTAGATTCATTTTTATCTTTTACAGTATTTAATTTTTATCAGAGCACTACTCAGCTCTGGCTTCTGGTGTTGCTGGGGGTTGAAGCTGGGTCCATTGTTGCTTCAGGCATGAAAGTCTTTTTGTTTACTCAAGTCATGTGCCCCTTGGAACAGATCTAAAATAGACTTCCTAGTTTCTTTCCACCCTAAGACCACTAATTTCATCTGCTTTACTCCTTCCTACCTTTGGGTTCTTATTCATTAAACAATTTGTCCTGTTTTATATCTTACTGACTTTCAGCCACCAAGCTGCAGACGCTACGAGGATTCCACCCTGACTTCCCTGTGTAGACGATCACACCAGTGTGCCCTGAAATCTCACCTCTCCAGAGCCCTATCCCACTAGGGAACGTCAGAAACAGGCTGAGGGTATGGATTAATCTGACAATGTCCATATCAGGTGGAGAAGCAATTGCAGAGACCTTCCACCTTCTGCATCCCATAAAGAATTTTGGTCCAAGGGCAGGGGTAGATAGCATAATGGTTATTCAGAGAGTCTCTCATGCCTGAGGCTCTGAAGTCCCAGGTTCAATCCCCTGCACCATCATAAGCCAGAGCTGAGTAGTGCTCTGGTAAAAACAAACAAACAAACAAAACCAAAAAAACAAGAATTTTGGTCCAGATGAAGAATAGGGTAGTTTCATGATGGCAGAGGACCTAGTAGGGGCTGTACTGTTATGTGGAAAATTGGGAAATGTTATGCATGTACAAACTATTGTGATTTGCTGTCAACTGTAAACCATTAATCCTCCAATAAAGAAATATTTTTTAAAAAAGAATAGGGTAGTTTCCAATGGAGGGGACAGGGCATGGAACTCTGGTGGTGGGAACTGTATGAAAGTATACCCCTGTTGGGAGTCGGGTGGTAGTGCAGCTGGTTAAGTGCAGGTGGCACAAAGCACAAGGATCAGCATAAGGATCCCGGTTCAAGCCCCCAGCTCCCCACCTGCTGGGGAGTCGCTTCACAAGCGGTGAAGCAGGTTTGCAGGTGTCTATCTTTCTCTCCCCCTCTCTGTCTTCCCCTCCTCTCTCCATTTCTCTCAGTCCTATCCAACAACAACGACACCAATAATAAATATAACAATAAAACAACAAGGGCAACAAAAGGGAATTAATAAATAAATATATTTTTAAATTTATATATAAAAAGAAATTATACCCCTGTTATCTTACAATCTTGTTAATTATTATTAAATCACTAATAAAATTTTTTAAAGTCTTTTGCATAACCAATATGCTGTCTCCCCAGCCCTGTCCCATAACTTATTTATCCAGTCATCTGTTGATGAAGGTCCCTATCTTATTTACAATATGTATTTACTTATGAGAGACAAAGAGAGAGAGAGAGAGAGAGAGAGAGGAGAGAGAGAACCATAGTATCAGTCTAGCTATGCTAGGGATCAAACCCTAGACTTCATGACTGTGAGTCCAGTCCTCATCCACTGCAACACACACACACACACACACACACACACACACACACACACACACACACACGTCTTTCATCACATTAGGCAGAATGTGAAATCTGGAACTAGATTTTACAGAATTCAGTGAGTGGTGAGAATCAAGCTTTAAGTGAGATAGTAACCACCTTTGCCAGTTTGTACTATTTTCTTCTTTGTGCAGTAATCATCAAAATTATGTCTCCTTGATTCCAAACTGCATAAAAATAGTGAAACATCTAATCAGTTGCCTAGATTTCCCCCCAAAGTGAGATAGCTTGTATTATGCAGCAAACCATGAGATCACAGCTTTCAACAATGTCTAGGCTAGACTTCAGTGTGTGGCTCTCAGAATCCCTCATTCTGCCAAGCCTGCTCTTTGCAGATTGAAATATTTCATTCAACTGACTAGCCATTCCGCATTAACAGTTCAGATATAGACCCCCCCCACACACACACACACAGCCCACAAGACTATGGAAACTTGTCCTTGACTGTCTAAAAGACCTCAAATGACTTGTTTTACCTTGCTGTTAAAGAGGAAGAATTAAATTACTCTAAGACCCAAGCCAGACAGGTAGGAAATGAAGTCAATATTTGGAGATCCTTAGAGAAAATATGATTAAAAATTTCAAATCTTTTTCCACTTCTTCAGCCCCCAGTCCCTATGTATATCTCTTTCTAGACATCTTTCCTGATGCCCTACGTGGCCTAACCCGAACTCTGAGTTTCTGTCTCTCTCTCTCTCTCTCTCTCTCTCTCTCTCACACACACACACACACACACACACACACACACACACGTAGACACATGTAGACACAAGTAGACACATGTGCTCATGAGATTAGGGGTATCCCCATGGTGTGATAAATTATACTAGGGTATTTTTCATCAGAATACAGTAGCTATGGAAAGGCCATGCTCATAAAGCCAGCTGCAGAAACTGTGGTCAGCCCCTCAAGGTCTGTGTCCTCAGCAGACAGCCCCCATGACCCTAGTTCACGCCTTTACCTGTGCAATGCATGATCAGTGACTAATCAAGCTGAGGATAATGGACACTGGGTAGTTTAGCCAGATTAGGGACATCTCCCATAGGTAATTCTTGCTCTCCAACTCCTTGACTGGCTGGGAGAGACTCAGACTTGCTTTGCAGTTCAGCTTCTCTTTGTTCAGTTCTGCTCCCTATTCCTCACATTCCCTTCAAAATCTCCATCCAGCCAGTGTTCGGCTGAACTGACCAGTTTACTATGGACAAAAAAAATCCTGCTATTATTCTTGCTTTCTTCTGTCCTTTTCAGAGAGAATTGTACAATGAAAACCCTGTGCAGATTTTTTTTAGCACTGTTAAACATACCACCAATAAAGACAAATGTAATAAAGCCGGTCTGAAATGGCTTTAAACCAATTATTCAGCCAATATAAGCTTTATGTGTTACCTGTATAATTTTTAACATGAGACCATCAGTGTTGTAATACAGTATCATACTTTGCCAGTCTCTTCATAGACTGTTAATGTAGTGCTTTTGGATAAGCCTTGGAGAAGTATTTACTGGTTGGTAGAAGTGAAGATGATGAAGAGGCTTTTTTTTTTTCTTTTTGTCTATCAAGAGTTGCTTTCATATTCTTCTATACGTCTTCTAGTAGCAGGACACTTCCCCATTCCCATCTCAGTTAAGTGGATAAATGACCCAGGTGGGGGCATTTTTCCTTGGTCACAGAGTCCAGAGCCTGTGAGTCAAAGCTGGGACCCTTGCGGACCTAGCGTGGAAGAGTGCTCCCCTTTGCATCAGTCATCAGTTGCAACCATATGCTTTGACCCTCAGTGAATGTCTCCAGTGCAGCAGTTAGAGCATTGGATTTAGAGGCGTAAGTTGTATCCCTGACACCTCATGTGCCTGACTGATGCTTTGGCTCCCTCTACCCTCTTCTACCCTCTACCCTCTTCTACCCTCTACCCTCTTCTACCCTCTACCCTCTTCTACCCTCTACCCTCTGCTACCCTCTACCCTCTTCTACCCTCTACCCTCTACCCTCTTCTACCCTCTACCCTCTTCTACCCTCTACTCTCTTCTACCCTCTACCCTCTACCCTCTTCTACCCTCTACCCTCTTCTACCCTCTACCCTCTTCTACCCTCTACCCTCTTCTACCCTCTACCCTCTTCTACCCTCTACCCTCTTCTACCCTCTACCCTCTACCCTCTTCTACCCTCTACCCTCTTCTACCCTCTACCCTCTTCTACCCTCTACCCTCTTCTACCCTCTACCCTCTACCCTCTTCTACCCTCTACCCTCTTCTACCCTCTACCCTCTTCTACCCTCTACCCTCTTCTACCCTCTACCCTCTTCTACCCTCTACCCTCTTCTACCCTCTACCCTCTTCTACCCTCTACCCTCTTCTACCCTCTACCCTCTTCTACCCTATACCCTATACCCTCTTCTACCCTCTACCCTCTTCTTCTTCTACCCTCTACCCAGACAAAGAAATTGAAACAGTTATTAAGATTCTTCCCAACAATAAAATTCCTGGACCAGATGGCTTCACAAATGAATTCTACAAAACCTTCAGGAAACAGCTAATACCTATACTTCTAAAGATCTTCCACAAGATCAAAGAAACAGGAACACTCCCTTCCAACTTCTATGATGTCAACATCACCCTGATATTCATCAAAATGAATATTCTCTCCAGAGCCATATACGAATTTAACACAATAACCATCAGAGTTCCACCAAGCTTCTTTAAGAGAATAGAACATAAACTGCAATCATTTATCTGGAACCAGAAAACACCCATAATTGGCAAAACAATCTTGAGGGAAAAAAAAAAACAGAAATGGAGGCATCAGACTCCCAGATCTCAAACTACAGCATAAGGCCAGCACCATCAAAACAACCTGGTACTGGAACAAAAATAGGCACAAAGACCAGTGGAACAGAACTGAAAGCCCAGATCTAAATCTTGACACCTAGGGACATATAATCTTTGATAAGGGGGCCCAAAGTATGAAATGGAGGAAGGAGGCTCTCCTCAATAAAAGGTGCTGGGAAAACTGGGCTGAAACATGCAGAAGATTGATATTGAACCACCTTATCTCACCAGAAACAAAAATCAACTCCAAATGGATCAAGAACATTGATGTTAGACCAGAAAATATCAAGTACTTAGAGGAAAACATTGGTGGAACACTTCACCACCTAAACCTCAAGGACAACTTTGATGAAATAAACCCAATTGCAAGGAAGACTAAGGCAGAAACAAATTAATGAGACTACATCAAATTGAAAAGCTTCTGCACAGCCAAAGAAACTATCACACAAACAAGAGACCCCTCACAGAATGGGAGAAGATCTTCCCATGCCATACATCAGACAAGAGACTAATCACCAAAATATACAGAGAGCTCAGCAAACTTAGCAACAAAAAAACAAATGACCCCATCCAAAAATGGGCAGAGGATATGAATAGAATATTCACTACAGAAGAGATCCAAAAGGCTAACAAACACATGAAAAAATGGCTCCAGGTCACTGATTGTCAGAGAAATACAAATAAAGACAACACTGAGATACCACCTCACCCTTGTGAGAATGGTATACATCAAAAAGGACAACAGCAACAAATGCTGGAGAGGCTGTAGGGACAGAGGAACCTTTCTGCACTGTTGGTGGGAATGTAAACTGGTCCAGCCTCTGTGGAGAGCAGTCTGGAGAACTCTCACAATGCTAGACATGGGCCTTCCATATACCCCAAGGACTCCATAACACCCAACCAAAAAGATATTTGTACACCTATGTTCATTGCAGCACAGTTCATAATAGCTAAAACCTGGAAGCAACCCAGGTGAGGTGCCCAACAGCAGATGAGTGGCTGAGAAAGCTGTTGTATATATAAACAGTGGAATACTATGGAGCTATTAAGAACAAAGAACCCACCTTCTCTGACCCATCTTGGACAGAGCTAGAAGGAATTATGTTAAGTGAGCTAAGTCAGAAAGATAAAGATGAGTATGGGATGATCCCACTCATCAACAGAAGTTGAGAAAGAAGAACAGAAAGGAAAATAAAGCAGGATTTGACTAAATCTGGAATAGGGCACCAAAGTAAAAACCCTGGGGTGAGGGTGAAGGTGAATATTCGGCTTCCTGAGGCAGTGGGAGGTGAGGGGTGGGGGGCATAGGACACAGTCTTTTGGTGGTGGGAATGGTATTTATGTACACTCCTCTAATTTGTAGTCATAAACCACTATTTAATTCACACAAGAGGGGAAAAATTGATTGTATGTCTCAAACTTTTCAAAGCACAGACTGAGTCTTTTTAATACATAGGCTGAGTCTTTGATATGTTGACTCTCTCAAAAGCCTAGACTAGGGAGAACAGAAGCAACTGGTGGCACAGCTATATACAAATAATGTCAATGGACATACATTACGGTGATGTTGGGTATTATATAGCAAATCCTAACAAAGGGGTTTTTCAAAGTTAACCCAATTACCAAATAATGAGATTATAACAATAACTATCTATTGTCTTCTTGAACCCAAAGGCAGCAGGAACCTCCCACTTCCTCTATAGAGACTATATTTCCCCCAGTCCTGGAACCTCTGGGATGGGGCACACTTTCCTGCATGCTTCTCTCAATTCACAACAGATATTGCATCGACGATCCCAACCTAATCAATGCAACAAGTACCAGCTCAGCATGCTTCACTTCAGATTGTGTCCAGAGACTTCACGTGTGGAATGACAACCCTTCAGCTTCATTACTTTGGTGAGACCTTTCCTTTCATAGGATTCTCTAATTCATTCCAGGCGGTTCACTTCCTAATAAATTCCCAAAACCTAGATATAGACCAGGTCCCGTGAGACAGAGCATATATTCACACGTATCCACCAACTAGGGCAAAATTTATAACTGAAAGCAAAAGTGCACAATAGTCTGCAGTGAGTCAGTATAAAGTTCCTAATGAAATAGTATCTAATTAGACTTAGATACCCTTCTCACCTACTTCCTATTACAGTTCTCTCACTCACTCCAAAGCTAACCTTAGCAAAGTAAGGGCGGCAAAAGCTGAATAAGGTCAAGAGACGGGCATACTTAAATGATGACTCTATAGTCACTATCAGGCTACCCCATCAGCTGGGTCCCTATTCTGGGAGTCCTGAGATTCCCAAACAGACATGATGGGCCTAGAGCTCAAATAAATCCCTCTCTCCATGGTTACCGCTCATCTCTATCAGGAACAACACAATAGACCTCTTTGTGGGCCCCTCATAGGACATGGCCCTCATCTTGGATCAACAACAGTAGAGAATGTTCCATCCTCCAAAGAGGAGGATGGACAATATACTCTATGCTACACCTGAGGAAGATGGGGCGATATTGGGGCAGCTTGGAATGTTCCTACTCATGACCACAGAATGTGAGCTTAGATCCACAGGGATACAGAGGTCACATAGGCTCCTAAGCTTAATATGGGCCCCAGATCAAATCAAATCGATGGGCTTTATAGTCAACAATATTTATACCCCTTCCCAATATTAGGGAGCTACTCTATTCCCTGATCCAGCTTTCTGTCCCTTTTCTAGCCATGACATCACCTCCCCAGACAATAACTTGGATCCACCTGCATATCAGATTTCAGGCTCGGGGGAAAAAGAAAAAAAAAAAAACTAGTATAGCTACATGCCCTTTGAACTATAACTAAAATATGCCTACTAGCTATCTACAAAATGGAGGAAACCCCCCCCCCCCCGCAAGATTTCATCTGTACTTTTCAGCCTTTAGGTCCATGATTGTTCAACAATTTGTTTGGCTTTTTATGTTAACTCTCTTTTCAGCCACTAGGTTCCAGATGCTAGCATGATGCCAACCAGACTTCCCTGGACAGACGACCCCACCAATATTTCCTGGAGCTCTGCTTCCCCAGGGCCCTACCCAACTAGAGAAAGATAGAGGCAGGCTGGGAGTATGGATCAATCTGTCAACGCCCATGTTCAGCTGTTCAGCGGGGAAGCAATTATAGAAGTCAGAGATTCCACCTTCTGCACCCCATAATGTCCCTTGGTCCATACTCCTAGAGGGATAAAGAATAGGAAAGCTATCAGGAGAGGGGATGGGATACAGAGTTCTGATGGTGGGAACTGTGTGGAGCTGCACCCCTCTTATCCTCTGGTTTTGTCAACGTTTCTTCTATGTTAATAAATAAATTTAAAAAGATAACAGTGACAGTCATGGTAATACTAGATGGAATAAATCATTAGTCAGTTCATCTGACCAGTATGTTTTAGCGGCTGCCATGCCACAGTGCTGTGCAAAGGACTGAGGGTCAGAGGTGAGCAATGACATGGGCTAGGATTTAAACATGTAGTTACTGTCATTGCTGCCTCGTACAATGACAGGGGGTAGCAGTTGCCAAGGGTGCCCTGCCCAAATCTTGTCACACTTAACATTCCAAACACACAGACACAAGGGGGCTTTTCTCCCAGGCCTCCGGGGATCTATTTTGACACCAGAATTTTCTGTGGCATTAAATATCTCCAGGCAGGTCAGAAATGCCAGAAAATGAATTCTCCTTGGGAATCCAGCTCAGACTAGAAGTGGCAGGAATCAGTGTATAAATATCCCAGTGCCACGACCTCTTGTGATAAGTGTGAAGTCTATGTGATCCACTGACTTCCAGAATTCCTCAGTGGACCTGAGTTCAAGAATCCCCTAGTGAAAACAGGCAGTTTTATTAGCCTCTTTCTCTTTTCGTTCTCACACCTCCATTCTGCTACTGGGACTTCACTTCACCTTCCAAATAAACTGCTTGTATTCCTATCCTTGTTCCCCCAAAAGGTTTTCTTCTGGGTGAGCCCATATTAGGCCTATGCCTACAATTTATTAAATGAGTTGTGATCTTTACACTTATATGTAACTACCTATCTTTTTCTTTTCTTCAGTTGCCACCAGCATTATTGCTGGGGCTCAACGTCTGCCTAATGAATCCACTGTTTCCGGTGTGTCTCTCTCCCTTTCTCCCTTTCCTCCTTCCTTTTATTTGATAGGACAGAGAAAAATTGAGAGGGGAGAGGTGATAGAGAGGAGGAGAGAAAGAGATACACAACATAGTTTCACCACTCGTGAAGCTTCCCCCCTGCAGGTGGGGACCTGGGACTTGAACCCTGGTCTTTGCATATGATAATATGTACACTCAGCTAGGTGCCTTACCATCTGACCTCTATTTGTAACTTTCATAATCTCTGCAATTACAATCTAAGGGAAAAATAGGAGCTTACTTTCAAGCTGCCTCTCAAATTCAGAGAATTTATAATAAGCACTGGAGATTTTAGTCTCAAATGATTGAAGAGAACTTTTCAAAACACAATGCTACTTAATTCTTCCATAGCTCAGAAATAATTTTCCTCTGAAAGATAGAACTTACCATTCTCATTTGAAAGTTGTGTTTTGGGGACTGGTGGTGGCTTACTTAGTAGAGCGCACATGTTATCATGCACAAAGGGGAGGTTTCATGAGAGCAGTAGAACAGTGTTACATTCTCCCCCTCCCCTTCAAGAGTGGTGGAGTCATCATGCACTGACTCCATGATAACCCCTGTGGCAACAAAAACAATGTATGTTGTGTTTTCTTTTTTTCCCCAGCAGCCTAGGTGTGAGAGATACACGCCCCCCCTTTGCCCTCTGGGGTTTTAAAATGTGTAATAATTAGCATGTATGGCTCAGTTTTAAGTCCTCGCCACCTCTACGATTTCCCCTGACCTAGTATTTTTCATTTGTCTCTTTTTACCAAAGCAATGCGAGTGCAAATAGTTAGGGATCATCAAATAAGCATTCATTGACCAAACTGAAAAGAGTTATTTGTCCCCAGGGGTTGATTAAACATGGAATTCCATAAAGCTACTACTGGCCTGCAAAGTGTGAGCATCCAACACAGTGAATCAAACTTCAACAAAACTTCGAGGGCTCCATTGTCTGTCAGGATTCTTTGATAGAATGCCCTGGCACTTTGAGGAATAAATCATTTCATCTTAAAGCTGGAATGCAAATTAGAGCTTTTCTTTCAGATTTAAATTACTTAAATTTCTGCCCCTTGAGGGTTGCCAGGGAGAGGAAGTAACAAAAATAAAGGGTACATTTTCAGAAATCAAGTTCTTTAGAAACATTGTAGGTGGGAAGGATGTATCCAGTTTCAGGGGCAAACAGAGCCTTGAACCACTGTTGTCACAGCACCTTTCAGAGGACTTTATCAATCAGCAAATAAACCAAAGCGTTAAGCAGACAGATCTTCTCAGGGAAACCCCCAGAGAAGTGTACTTTGGAGCAGACTGTCCATCCACTAAGGCCTAAAATAATTGGTAGCCCTGGAAAGTTGACTTCGTGCTCATTCCTGTTGCAAAATGGAATGGCAGGATTATAAGGACATCGGAGACATAAAACAGAACATCAGGCTTACACTCTGTTGTCTGTCTAGATATACATATGGCAACTGGAGACACAGCATAATGGTTCTGCAAAAGACTTTCATGCTTGAGGTTCTGAGGCTCCAGGTTCAATCCCCAGCAGCACCATAAGCCAGAACTGAGCAGTGCTCGCTCTCTCTCTTAACAAATACACAAAGTCTTAAAAAAAATAACAATAAAAGTTGATGATGACTTTAAGATCAGAGCAGAAAGAAGGGGGAAGTAGTAGCCTGTATGATACCCTGGGCCTTCTTTGTTTCATTTTTTCACCTTGAAATATATATATTTAACTTAAAAATTTTACTGCCATGAGGGTTATTGCTAGGGCTCTGTGAACAATGAATCTTCCACTCCCTGGTGATCATTTTTCCTTTATATTCTTTTTTCTTCTCTATTTGTTTTTTAATTTGGAAAGACAGAAATTGACAAGGGAGAGGGTAGGGTAGGGGAGAGAGAGAGAGAGAGAGAGAGAGTCTTGCAGACCTACTTCACTGCTGGTGAAGCATGTACCCTGCAGGTGGGGAGCAGGGCCTCAAACCCAGGTCCTTGTGCATGGTAACGTGTGCGTTCAATCATGGGTGCCACCACCTGGCTATATATATGTATAATATTGCCTCCAGGTTTATTGCTGGGGCTTGGTGCCTGCACTATGAATCCACTGCTCCTGTAGGCTTTATTTATTTATTTATTTACTTATTGGATAGGACAGAGAAAGTGTAAGGGGAGGGGAAGAGGGAGAGGGAGAGAGAAAGACAGACATCTGCAGACCTGCTTCACCACTTGTGAAGCGACCCCCACCCCCTGCAGGTGGGGTGCCAGGGGCTCAACGTGGGATCATTGCACAGGTTCTTGCGCTTCTACTAGGTGCATTTAACCGGGTGTACCCCACCCCCTTAATATAATTTTCAGTAGTGACTTTGCAGTGATTTACTGATTCTGAGTCTACAGCAGTATATAGTTCCACATGGCACCCACCATGATCGCCACCATAGTTCACACAAAGCCTTAAAGATAATTTGGTTCTCTCTCTTCGCCTCTCCCTTAAGTTTCTTCCTAGTCTGCATAGTCTTCTGTGGACAATTATCTGGAGAAGCAGCTTTTTAAAAAAATTGCTTTACAAGCCATAAGATAGCTCACCCAATAGAGACAGATGTTCAAGGACCCAAGTTCGAGTGTCAGCACCACATGGGAGTACCATGCACACAGGCTGCAGGGGGTGGTGCAGTATTCTGGAGTCTCTGTGTCTCTCTCCCATTCTGTGATGGGAAAGAAAATCAAATGTTCTGCTGGGAGAAGTGGAATTGAGCAAGTACAAAAGGCCCTGGCAGTAAAAGTAAAACAAAACAAAATGTAAAGATTGACTTCATTTATTATATATAAGACCATTTCTCAGGAGTTAGAGCATGAGACAGAAGCTAGAGCACCACTCTGGTACATGCAGTGCTGGGGAACCAACTAGACATCTCAGATATGCAAGCCAGAAGCGCCACCAATTGAGTTATCTTCCCAGCAGCAACCTGGAGAAATTCTGAGTAGAAATCCTGGACGGTTGTAACACATATGCTATTCAGAAGCTTTCCAGTTTGAAAATGTGGAGGGTGGGGCTGGAGGAAATAGCCTAATGGTTCTGCAAAACGACTTTCATGCCTGAGGCACCAAAGGTCCCAGGTTCAATTGCCAGCAACACCATAAACCAGAGCTGAGCAGTGCTCTGGCAAAAATAACATTAAAAAAGAAAACTATTTTAAAAATATAGTAAAAGGGGGTGGGCAGATAAACATAGTTTTCTTGGCACTAGACAGGTCCCATGTTGGGTGTGATGACAGATTTAAATCCTTCTCTGTCCTGTGTTCTGCCACCAGGTCACAACAGTCTCCATACTTGATTCAGCTCCTCAAGGATCATAGTTTCTTTAGGAAAATGATTGATGGCTATTTACTGTGTTCTGGCTGAAAGGGTAAAAATATCAGTTATATAGAAAACGATCATTTCCAGGGTGGTGAACTGAATTTTTTCCATCTGCTTGGCATGAACCAAAACTAGTGACTTCCTTCATTTCAGTGAGTTTTCTCACATTTTCCCTCCTGGTTCTGTCAGACTTTCTTCTCCTTCTCCTTCTCCTTCTCCTTCTCCTTCTCCTTCTCCTTCTCCTTCTCCTTCTCCTTCTCCTTCTCCTTCTCCTTCTCCTTCTCCTTCTCCTTCTCCTTCTCCTCCTCCTCCTCCTCCTCCTCCTCCTCCTCCTCCTCCTCCTCCTCCTCCTCCTCCTCCTCCTCCTCTTTTTTTTCTTTTTCTCTTTTGCCTCCAGGGTTATTACTGGGGCTTGGTGCCTGCACTATGAATCTATTGTTCCTGGAGGCCATCTTTTTTCCATTGTTATTGTTGCTGTTATTGTTGTTGGATAGGACAGAGAGAAACTGAGAGAGGAGGAAGACAGACAGGGAGGAGAGAAAGATAAACACCTGAAGACCTCCTTCACAGCTTGGGAAGCGCCTTCCCCCGAAGGTGGAGCCAGGGGCTTGAACTGGGATCCTTATGCTTCCCGCCATGTGGGCTTAACCTGGCGTGCTAGCACCTGGCCCCTTATCAGTCTTCTTATGTTGCTTCATTGCTTGATTATTGAAATCTATTTTGCTTTACTATTTAATTGATTTATTGGAGAGAGAGAGAGAGAAAGAGAAACTGATAGGTAATAACATAGGTAGTAGCGCAGCTGGTTTGAGCGCACATGTTACAATGTGCAAGGACTCGGGTTTAATCTCCCAGTCCCCACCTGCAGGGGGGAAGCATCAGAAGTGGTGAAGCAGTTCTGCAGGTGTCTCACTCCCTCTTGGCCTCTCTATCTCTCCCTTCCCTTTCAATTTCTGGCTGTCTCTATCTAATAAATAAATAAAGATAATAAAAAATAAAAAGAGATAGGTAGGTAGGTAGATATATATGTAAAGAAATAGAGACACCTTCATCACTCATGAAGTCCCTCCCCCACAGATGGTACTTGTGCATGGCAACATGTGTGCTCGATCACAGGTGCCACCCACCTGGTCTCTGTTGAAATTCTAATTTTAACTGTTTTTGCAGAGTCAAGGCTTCACATATGAGTGATTTCACTGCTCTGGGTTACTTTTACAGTGTGTGTGTGTGTGTGTGTGTGTGTGTGTGTGTGTGTGTGTGTGTGTGTGTGTGAGAGAGAGAGAGAGAGAGAGAGAGAGAGCTGCTTGGTAGTATACTGGACGTGTGACTGCCCAGCCCCTACTTAGGAGCTAGTTTCCCTAAGCAGATGAATGTTCATAGCACCTTAATATTGATCTTACATTTTAAGCCCTTGCATACACCAAATGGCCATTGTTTGTTTCTAAGAATTCAAATTTTTCAGTCAAAAAGAAAGAAAAAATTTTACCAGCTGCCAGGGAAAAGAAGAAAGTGATTTATAAAGGCACTGTGGTCAGACTTATACCAGATCTTTCTGCAGGAACTATGGAGGCCAGGAGAGAGTAGGATGGGATATTCCAGGTTTTCAAAGACAACAGCCACCAGCCATGCTCACTTTACCCTACAAGACTATCATTCAAACATGAAGGAGCAATCAAAACAGTACTGGACACACTAAAACTAAAAGAGTTTGTCACTACCAGATCTGAAATGCAAGACTTACTGAAAGGAGTAATACAGAGAAAGAACCAAGGAACATTTAACTCTCAGCAAGGTGAGACACAGTAAAACTGACCTAGAAACAAAAGCCGTAGAAATATAAAAACGATTTTAATGTATGAAAGGGAAGGAAGAAATGGACAGAGGATGTTCAAACAAACAATGGTGTGACAAGGACAGTTTAAGAAAGAATTTCTTGGGGCTGGGTGGTGGTGCACCCGGTTGAGCACACTTGTTAAAATGTGCAAGGACCTCGGGTTCAAGACCCCAGTTTCCAACTGTAGGAGGAAAGCTTTGTGAGTGGTGAAGCAAGGCTGTAGGTGTCTTCTCTATCTCTCTCCTTCTTTATCTCCCCCTACCCTCTCAATTTCTGGCTATCTCTATCCAACAAATAAAGAAAAAATATATAGAAAGAACTTACTTAAGAAAGAATTTCTTGGCTATATCTACATATAAATTAGTTATACAATACTTTTATTTTATTTTTAATAACACGTTTACATGCCTACAGTCCTCTATGTCCTGTTAAATGAGGTCATTTTGTCTCTAGTACTTTTTAATCTTTCTTACATCTTTCTGTTTTGTTTTTCTCATCCTTCCTATCATATACAATATCTTGAGGTTCTTTAATTTGGTCTTTGTGCTCAAGGACTCTTGCAGGTAAATGACCCTGCATGCCTCTGAAAGATAACTAGTGGATAGTTTTGCTCATATGTGCAATATAAAGAACTGAAACACACAGTCTTGTTTAAAAAAATTTGAAATGTAGCTAAGATTTTGTGAAAACTATGGTGGTTATCCTTAAGGTTAAGAGGGAGAGTCGGGATGGGGGAGGGCACAGAACTGTGGTGGTGGGTGCAGTGTGGAACTAGACCCCTGAAATCTTGTGATACTGTTTATCTGTTAAAGCACTAATGAAAATTCTTAAAACAATATGTGAAGAATTCAGCTGTATTATGTTTTCGGTGACAAAAAAATGACTTCAAGAACACTCTATGAGTTTTGGTAAATTTCATTCCACTACTCATAAATGTTAGAATTAATCCTCTCTCAGTAAAAGATTAGAATGATGATTCTCAGGCCAGAAAGTGGCACACCTCATTGAACGGACATGCTAGAATGATCATTCCATGCTCTGATTTTGATTTTGGTTTTTATTGCCTATCTAGTTCATGCACATTTAGTGCATTTTCAATCTTTTCTAAAGATAATTAGTCATTCCAAGTACAAACAGCAGATAATAATGAGTTTCCTAAAGAGAAAGTCATTAGGATGGCCCAGGAGGTGGCACAGTGGATAGGGTGTTGGACTCTGAAGCACGAGGTCCCAGGTTCAATCTTCAATCCCTCTAATCACATATAGCAAGGTGATGCTCTGGTTCTCTCTCTCTCTCTCTCTCTCTCTCTCTCTCTCTCTCTCTCCCTCTCTCTCTCTCTTCTCTCATAAAAATTTTCTTTAAAATAAAAAGAGAGAGAAAGCCATCAGGTGGTGTGACATTAAGTGATAACAGCAGTATCTATAAGGACAAAATTATGACTCAGGAGAGTGCATAGAGGCTTAATTTGAAAGTTTATGAGGGTTTTGAGATCAACTATTATATGGTAATAATTACCTGAGAGGTAAAACTGATAGGTCCTATAAATGTTTAAAGTGTGTTGGCTAAGACTTCTTTTTTATTATTATTAGTTTTTGTTTCCAGGGTTCTGCACCCTGCTCAGTGCCTGAGGAACTTTACCGTTCCTGGGGGCTATTTCCTTCTCTCTCTCTCTCTCTCTCTCTCTCTCTCTCTCTCTCTCTTTCTCCTTTAATAGAGGGTGGAAGACAGAGAGGGAGAAGAGAGAAAGGATGAGAAAGACAGAGAGAAGGAGTGGCACATACAGCAGTGTTTTACCACTCATGAAGCTTCTTCCCTATAGGTGGGAACCAGCAAAGACTTCTTAACTTTTCATGCTATTGCTTTAGTCTAGCTTTCCCAAGCCCCGAAAATTAAAACAATCATTATAATTGAAAAATGTGAGAGAAATAACATAATAGTTGTGCAAGCAGACTCTCATACCTGAGGCTCCAAGGTCCCAGGTTCAATCCCTTGCCACCATAAGACATCTGAGCAGTAGTACTCTGATAGAAATAATAATAATAATAATTAATTTAATCCCATACAATTCCCACCACCAGAGTTCCGTATCCCATCCCCTCCACTGGAAGCTTCCCTATTCTTTTCTTTCTTTTTTTTTATTTAAGAAAGGAGACACTAATGCATCCTGGAGCTCCGCTTCCCCAGAGACTCAGCCTACTAGGGAAAGAGAGAGGCAGACTGGGAGTATGGATCGACCAGTCAACGCCCATGTTCAGCTTTCCTATACTTTATCCCTCTGGGAGCATGGACCAAAAATCTTTATGGGATGCAGAAGGTGGGAGGTATCTTGTTGATAATTATTAAATCACTAATAAAAAAAAAGAAAGAAAATCAACCAATGGGGAAAATGTACTTAATAAGAACAATACAGTGTTCAGATATAACTTGTCTAATTTTAAAACTTGATGTTTTAAGATGCAATATTTGTTCGATATTTTAAGTAATATTTATTTATTTATGATAGAGGTAGAAAGAGACAGCAAACCAGAGTACCACTCTGGCACATGCAATGATGAGGATAGAACTTGGGACCTCACGCCTTAGAGTCTAATGCTTTATCCACTGTGCCACCTTCTGAGACAATGGTTGATATTTCATACTTATAATTTTGCATTCTAATTATATATATATATATAATTTTTTTTGCCTCCAGGATTATTACAGGGGTTTGGTGTTGGCACTATGAAGCCACTGTTCCTGGAGGCCATTTTTTTCCATTTTATTGGATAGGTCTGAGAGAAGTTGAGAGGGGAGGGGAAGATAGAGAGGGAGTGATAAAGAAAGACACCTGCATACTATGCAGCTATCAAGAACAATGAACCCACCTTCTCTGACCCATCTTGGACAGAGCTAGAAGGAATTATGTTAAGTGAGCTAAATCAGAAAGATAAAGATGAGTATGGGATGATCCCACTCATCAACAGAAGTTGAGTAAGAAGAACAGAAAGGGAAACTAAAAGCAGGACCGGACCAAATTGTAAGTAGGGCACCAAAGTAAAAACCCTGTGGTGAGGGGTAGACATGCAGCTTCCTGGGCCAGTGGGGGGTGGGAGTGGGTGGGAGGGATGGGTCACAGTCTTTTGGTGGTGGGAATGGTGTTTATGTTCAATCCTAGTAAAATGTAGTCATATAAATCACTAGTTAATTAATATGAGAGGGGGAAAATTAATTGTATGTCTCGAAGTGTTTTAAAACACAAACTGAATCTTTTTAATATATAGGCTGTGTAACTGATATGCAGACTCTCTCAAAAGTCTAGACCAAGTAGATCAGAAGCAACCAATAGCACAGCTATATACAAGATACTGGGTACTGTACAGCAAACCCTAACAAAAGGACTTTTCAAAGTTAACCCAATTACCAAATAATGTGATGATAACATTAACTATCCATTGTCTTTTTGAACCCTAAGATAGCAGGAACCTCACATCTCCACTATAGAGCCTCTACTTCCCCCAGTCCTGGAACCCTTGGATAGGACCCACTTTCCCGTATGCCTCTCCCAACCCATATCAAATAATAGTGCATCTGCCGATCACAACCTAATCAACACAACGATGACCACCTCAACATGCTTCAGACTGTGTCCAGAGACTTCACGTGTGGAATGACAACCCTTCAGCTTCATTACTCGGGTGAGACCTTTCCTTTCATAGTATACTCTAATTCCATCTCAGGTGGTTCACTTTCTAACAAAGTCCCAAAACCCAGATATACACCAGTTTCTGTGAGAGAGAGCATATGTTCACATGTATCCATAAACTACTGCAAAATATATACCTGAAAGCAGTAGTACACTAGAGTTTGCAGTGAGTATCCCCCTAACACTTCCTCTCCACTATTCCAAGCTTTTGGGTCCATGATTGCTCAACAATTTGTTTGGCTTTGTATGTTAACTCTCTTTTCAGTCACCAGGTTCCAGATGTCATCAGGATGCCGGCCAAGCTTCCCTGGATTGAAGACCCCACAAATGTGTCCCGGAGCTCCACTTCCCCAGAGACCCACCCTACTAGGGAAAGAGAGAGGCAAACTGGGAGTATGGACCGACCAGTCAATGCCCATGTTCAGCGGGGAAGCAATTACAGAAGCCAGACCTTCTACCTTCTATAACCCACAATGACCCTGGGTCCAGACTCCCAGAGGGTTAGAGAGTGGGAAAGCTATCAGGGGAGGGGGTGGGATACGGAGATTGGGTGGTGGGAATTGTGTGGAGTTGTACCCCTCCTACCCTATGGTTTTGTTAATTTATCCTTTCTTAAATAAAAAAATAAGAAAGAAAGAAAGACACCTGCAGACCTCCCTTGCCGCTTGTCAAGTAACCCCCCCCTGCAGGTAGGAAGCCAGGGGGTTGAACGGGAATCCTTTCACAGGTCCTTGCGCTTTGTGCTATGTCTGCTTAACCAGGTGCACCACCGCCTGGCCCCCTGCATTCTGATTCTAGATGGTAACATGGGATCTTGAGAACTGAGCTATTTATATGAGTAAAAAAAGGAGTCAGTGTCCCTGCTTTCAAAGATATCATCTCGCACACAGTTGAAAGAAAAGGGGGGGGGATTTCTAGATGGTGCTTCTACTTTTGGCTGCTGACTTGATGGATTGTGTGCTTCTAATGCATCGATAAATCATAGATTATGTATCTATAATTCTAAAACTATTGATTTTTTATTTGGAGGATTAGAGATGGTTCACTGTATAAAACATATGCCTTACTGTGCAAGGGTCTCTGGGTTTAAAAAATTTTTTTGAATTTATTTATTTTCCCTTTTGTTGCACTTGCTTTTTTATTGCTGTTTTTATTGTTGTTGTTATTTATTGATGTCATCGTTGATGGATAGGGCAGAGAGAAATGGATAGAGGAGGGGAAGACAGAGAGGGGGAGAGAGAGACACCTGCAGACCTGCTTCACTGCCTGTGAAGTGACTTCCCTGCAGGTGGGGAGCCGGGGACTCGAACTGGAATCCTTATGCCGGTCCTTGCACTTTGCACCACCTGTGCTTAACCCGCAGTGCTACTGCCCGACTCCCAAGTCTCTGGGTTTTATCCCTCATTCCAACTGAAGCAGCAATAACAATACAATGTGGACTTAATGGTTCATGGCTCCAGGAGTGGTTTTTTTGTCAATCTCTCTCAATAGAGAATAAATGTTGGGCTAGGGACTAGAGAGAGAGTGTAATAGTAGTGCACAGGACCTGTATACAAAAGATCCCAGGTCCAATATGGATCGACCTGTCAACGTGCATGTTCAGCAGGGAAGCAATTACAGAAGCCAGACCTCCCACCTTTTGCATCCTATAATGATCCTGGGTCCATACTCCCAGAGGGGCAAAGAATAGGAAAGCTTTCAAGGGAGAGGATTAGATATAGAGTTCCGGTGGTAGGAATTATATGGAATTGTATCCCTCTTATCCTATGGTCTTGTCAATACTTCCATTTTATAAATAATAAAAAAAGGTCCCAGGTCCAATCCCTTTCCCTCATGGAAATAAATAAGTGAAAACCTGGGCTAGGGAAATTGTTTAGTGGTATCACACATGTGCAACACTCTGGGCTTATTTCCTGGCACTACACTAATGAAATCACTTTTGAAGGTTTGGTTTTCTCAAATAAGGACCTAAAAGTGTCCACATACAGGCAACCAGCCCTTATTGTGATGTATAAGACAGCATCTAGTTAAAAAACTTGAGCTGCTACACATAACTCTAGGGATTGTACAATTAATCCTTCCATCAACCATTTACATTTGATTAAGAACAGGTGAAGGAATCTTCATTTCACATACACACACACAAAAGACTCTTGTACATTGCTGATGAGTTAGGTTCAAGGCTGGGCCATCAGCTGTCATAGCTACCCTTCTGACCCACAATTCTCTACTCTGCACTCCCATGCTTCGGTCTTTAGAATCATGTTCTCAGTGAGCTTTTCATTATAAAGATTTTCATTATAAATCATTGTAAAGAGACTGTTTTGCTTTTGGGTTGAAATAGACACACACACACACACACATATATATATATATCATATTATACACACACACATACACACACAAATACATATATATATCCATTTTGTTCAAATAGTTACTGATCATTGAATTTAAAAATATTTTCTGTTGGGCACTACTTTGCCCCCCAAATGAAATGGTCATTCATTTTTATTTTAAAAATGCCTTTGGAATGCTGTTGCACTAAAAGCATATAGGATTAAGGATCCACACAGGATCAGCTCCCCAGTATTAATATAGAGGAAGTATGAAGAATATATATATATGCTTTATTATTTATTAATGCGAGTGAGTACCAGGGAGAGAACCAGAGCACCTCTCTGGCATGTATGATATCAGGGATAGAACTCAAGACCTCATGCCTAAGAGGCCAATGGTTTACCCATTGTACCATCTCCCAGGCTGCAGGAAGGTATGTTTTTATTCCAAGGGTATTTTGTGGAAGTGAGCTTCCATTGTGATCATGTAGTATGCTACACCACAGAGAGTTTTGTGCAGTTATGACTATAAAACAGCCTCAGAAGTGAAGAAATCATAAAAAAAAACCTTAAGACCACTTGATACTCTAAGCAGCCTCACTGTATTATAAAATTTAAGATGGAGGGAAGCGATTGCAGGCCCCACTTTGAAGATATCAAACATGAGAATTTCACTCAAGCTACCTCCTTTTTCCTCCAGCTGGCGGCATCACCACCAGAATCACAAACAACGGCAGGTAATTTTAGTAGACTACATCACCTCCAAAAGGGGGGGGGGGAGTTCAGTTGTATCAACAGACAAGAAAATTCAATAATTAAGGGACAATTAACAAATAATGTGGTATCATTTCTAGAAAAAAAGTATTTGAAAATTGAAACTGAACTTGGAAAAACGCAAATCGACTCTACAGGGAAAAACTGATTTAAAGTGTAAAATACTCCCAGTTGTCTCTATATGGTTTGGAAATGAAATGTTTTATTCAGATCAGCTTGTTGATTGATAGAGACAGCATGAAGAATTTCAGAAGATCACTTTTGCTCCTGGCACACCTGTGTGTCTTTCTTCACTCATTTGACATCTCTGAATTAGTTTTTTCACCTGTGAAATGGGATGGTGGTGAGGATATATTCTTTCTACCTCATAATCCCACCCCCGCCCCAAGAACGAATGCTATTGCAAAGCATAAGGTTTTGTCAACTCCATTCATGGATCCAACTTTAAAGTATTGTACTAGAGCAAAACACACATGGTATGAAAGCTAAAGTGTATATAAATTCAAGGGTGCAGCAGTACTTTCTCACATCCCACAAACCCACTGGTAAAAGAAATAACCTCTACATTTCTCTCCGATGTTCTTTCAGTCATTTTTATGTTTCCTTTCCCTAAAGACTATTCATTATCCATATCTGGGATCTTTCACAGAGCTAAGGGACTCTCTCTGTCCATCTGATCCTTCCTCCCTTCCTCCCTCCCTCCCTTCCTTTATTTCTTTCTTTCTTTTTAAAGATTTTATTTATTTATTAATGAGAAAGATAGGAGAGAAAGAACCAGACATCACTCTAGTACATGTGCCACTGGGGATTGAACTCAGGACCTCATGCTTGAGAGTCTAGTGCTTTAGCCACTGCACTACCTCCTGGACCACACCCTTTCTTTCTTTCTTTCTTTCTTTCTTTCTTTCTTTCTTTCTTTCTTTCTTTCTCTTATTTCTTTAACATTTTATTTATTTATTTGATAGGACAAAGGAAAATAAAGAGGGAAAGGAGAAATAGAGAGAAGAAAGAGAGAGGGAGGGAGAAAGGGAGAGAGAGAGAGAGAAAGAGAGAGAGAGAGAGAGAGAGAGAGACCGAGCATTGCTTCACAACTTGCAAAGCTTTCCCTCTACAGGTGTGGGCCAGAGCCCTTGTCCTTGGTAACATGCACTTTCAACCTAGTGCATCACTGCCCAGCCCCTCATCTGGTCTTTTATAATTGGTCCACACTGAGGCATCGATATACAACATATGCTGACCTTGGTTGTGAAGCACCTATTCTTCTCTTGTGTTTGACTCCCTCCTCAAGGCCATTTTTAAGAAACAGGGCATCTATGCCTTTGTTCTAAAGACCCATCAGCACTTAACTTCTGTCAGTCTGGGGAAACACTTTTCTGGTCTAAGGGAAATTCTTTTTCCTACATGTTTCTTTATATATATAATATTGACCTATTCTTAAAGCAACAGCAGCAACCCACAGTCTTTTTAGAAAACCAAAACCAGGGCAGGGAAGACAGTATAATTCTTATGCTAAAAGACTTCCATGCCTGAGGATCCAAAGGTCCCAGGTTCAATCCTAGGCATTACCATAAACCAGAGCTGAGCAGTGCTCTGGTCAAAACAAACAAACAAACAAACAAACACAAAACCAAATAGGAAGATATGCAACCTGTCTTGACTTTCTACCCCACTATATGTCTCCCTGGTACTGAACTGAAGGTAGGTGTGAAAGTAATAGAAATGAAGAACAATTTTTTTCAAAAATGTAATAGAAAGGGAGAACAAAGGGAGTCGGGCGGTAGCGCAGCAGGTTAAGCGCATGTGGCGAAAAGTGCAAGGGCTGGCTTAAGGATCCCAGTTCAAGCCCCCAGCTCCGCACCTGCAGGGAAGTTGCTTCATAGGCGGTTGAAGCAGGTCTGCAGGTGTCTGTCTTTCTCTCCCCCTCTCTGTCTTCCCCTCCTCTCTCCATTTCTCTTTGTCCTATCCAACAACGACAACATCAATAACTACAACAATAACTACAACAACAATGAAAAACAACAAGGGCAACAAAAGGGATAAATAAATATTTTAAAAAAAGAAAGGGAGAACAAAATCAAGATGACTGTTGCTAAGTATTGATAGTCATTGATTGATTCAATGCCTAGCTATTGAGCATCTACTATATTGTAGATCTTATGCTGTGTCCTTGAAATGTAACCACAAACAAGGCAGGAGTAGCCACATTAAGACCTCAGGTGCTTACATTTGGGAAGAGATAGGCACTAAACAGTGACTTAAAAGGGTATCTGCACAATTACACTTGGGGTAAGTGCAGGAAAGGTATGTAGAAGGTGTTAAGAGCAGGTAGATAGGGTTTACCGTCAACAATATTTATATACCTTTCTCATATTTGGGAGCTACTCTCTTCCCTGATCCAGCTTTCTGGTCTTTTTTCAAGTTATGACATCATCTCCCCAGACAATAACTTGGATCCACCTGCATATCAGGTTTCAGGCTCAGGGAAAAAAACTAGTATAGCCACAGGCCCTTTGGAATATAACTAAAATATGCCTACTAGCTCTCTACAAAATGGAGACCCCCCCCCCAACTCTTCATTTGCACTACTCCAGCCTTTAGGTTCATGATTAGTCAACAATTTGTTTGGCTTTATATATTAACTTCAGCCACCAGGTTCCAGATGTTAGCATGATGCCAACCAGACTTCCCTGGACAGTCAACCCCACCAATGTGTCCTGGAGCTCTGATTCCCCAGAGCCCTGCCCTACTAGGGAAAGAGAGAGACAGGCTGGGAGTATGGATCGACCTATCAACACCCATGTCCAGCCGGGAAGCGATTACAGAAGTCAGACCTTCTACCTTCTGCATCCCACAATGACCTTGGGTCCATACTCCCAGAGGGTTAAAGAATAGGAAAGCTATCAAGGGAGGGGATAGGATACAGAGATCTGGTGGTGGGAATTGTGTGGAGTTGTATCCCTCTTATCCTATGGTTTTTGTCAGTGTTTCCTTTTTATAAAAAAAAAAAGGGAGTCAGGCAGTAGTACAGCGGGTTAAGTGCACGTGGCGCGAAGCACAAGGACCTGCATAAGGATCCCTGTTTGAGCCCTGGCTCCCCACTTGCAGGGGAGTTGCTTCACAGGTGGTGAAGCAGGTCTGCAGGTGTTTATATTTCTCTCCCCCTCTCTGTCTTCCCCTCCTCTCTCCATTTCTCTCTGTCCTATACAACAACAACAACATTAATAATAACTACAAAATTAAAACAACAAGGGCAATGAAAGGTGATAAATAAATGAATATAAAAAAATCTTTAAAAAGAAATTTGTTGCTGTGAAAGGTTTCTTTGAGGAATGGCCGTTTGAACTGAGATCTGAAGGATAAACAGTACTCTCTTTGCAGGGGGAACATTTAACAGTAGGACAAATATGTACAGATGGACTGGTAATGGCCCACTGAGCCAAGTTGACACCAAATACCATGATGTAGAAGTGCAAAAAATGTCTTGTATTGAGTGATCAATCTCAGATTTTTAACGAAGGAAACTACCACACAAAAAGTAGACAACTTGCTCTACTATTTTCTAACATGCTCATTTTCAAGCTAACAGTTTATTTCCAACATTCAGCAACTATTATTTGTTATTATTAAATTCCAAAGTGTGTGTGTCAATTATTGTGATGTGCTATTCTTAAGATTTTTGGATTTGGGAGTCAGGCGGTAGCTCAGTGGTTAAGTGCAGGTGGCACAAAGCACAAGGACCGGCATAAGGATAAGGATCCCAGTTCGAGCCCCCGGCTCCCCACCTGCATGGGAGTCGCTTCACAAGCAGTGAAGCAGGTCTGCAGGTATCTATCTTTCTCTCCCCTTCTCTGTCTCCCCCTCCTCTCTCCATTTCTCTCTGTCCTATCCAACAACGAAGACATCAATAACTACAATAATAAAACAACAAGGGCAACAAAAAGGGAAAATGAATAAATAAATATTAAAAAAAAGATTTTTGGATTCTTACACAAGTATCTGAGAGTTCCGAATCCTCCCACACCCTAGAATTTGAGTCCAAGTACTACTGTTGGTGGGATCCCAGACACTCTTGTGCAAAACTGTGTGTTGACTTGGCCTCTCTATGTAACATCAAGAATAGATGGAAAGAAAACACAAAAACATGGAAGACTGGTACAATAGTCTACATAAACAGTGGTAGTAGTTGGATTAGAGGGATAGTAGTGATGATGAAAAAAGCAGATGGACTGGGGCCAGTGGTGATACACCTGATTGAGTGCACATGTTACAATTTGCAAAGACTCTAGGTTCAAGCCCCTGGTCCCCACCTGCAGGAGGAAAGCTTTGTGAGTGGTGAAATAGTGCTACAAGTGTCTCTGTCTCTCTTTGTCTCTATCTGTCTCTCTCTTGCCACCAAGGTTATCATTGGGGCTTGGTGCTTGCACGATGAATCTCCAGTGCTCCTGGTGGCCTTTTTTCTCCTGTTTTATTGGATAGGGCAGAGAGGAACTGAGAGGGGAGGGGGAAAATAGAAAAGGGAGGGGGAAGATAGAAAGGGAGAGAGTAAAAGAAACACTTGCAGATCTGCTTCACCACTTATGAAGCGACCAACCTCCCCTACAGATGGGGAGCTGGGGGTTCCAACCGGGATCCTTGAGCAGGTCCTTGCGCTTCATACTATATGCACTTAACCCGGTGCACACTGCCTGGCCTCCTCTTTCTCCCTCTCTATCTCCCTCCCCCCTTTCCTCTTGATTTCTGGCTGTTTCTATCCAATAAATAAAGATAATAAAAATATCATTTAAAAAGTAGATGGACTTTATAAAGAGGAAGGAGAATAACTAGTACTTAGTGGTTGACTGGATATATATGGGGGAAGCATTTATGAAGAGAATAGTGACTTTTGTGATTTATGATAGATAGTGTTGTCACTTATTGGGATGGGACATTATAGAAAAAACAGATTAGATTTTCCTTGTATGGAGGCTGTATCATCAAAATGGTTTCCTGCTGGCAAGTGTTGTCATCCTTCCAATTGAAGTCTAGTAATTACTTGACTAGTGATGTCTCAAAGAAATCCAAACATGAGGAGGAAGGATGAACAGTAGATCTGATTTAACATTTGAGATTGATTTGAAATGTTAACTAATCAACACAAGAAGGAAACATATTTGGCAGTTAACTTTATTTTTAAAAGAAATAATGTGAAATAATCTCAGTATGTTAGACTTGGGTTGGTTTGAGTCAGGAAGAGATATTGAGACTTTTTTTTCTGATGATACAACAGCCTCCTCAGCATGTGTCCACTTGGGTAGATAACTGACTGGCATCTTGCCCTTCATGTGTTTCAAATGGACTTTCTAAACTTGTTCCTCCTACAATGTCTGTCATCCCAGGAAATAATAACTTTGGCCTTGTTACTCTGATCAATCCCTGGGAGTCATTTTTAATTCTTTTATTCTATACTCCACATCTGTAATAAATGGGGAAATTCTATTGTTTTTACTTCAAACTAAAAAGAAAAAGAGAAAAAGAGCTAGACATGGAGCTAATACAAGTGCCCAAAGACAGACGAGTGGCTAAAGGTGTAGTATAACAAAGTTAAAACGCCTTGAGACTCTGAAATATAACTGAGAGGGTAGTAGGGGAAGCATTGTAATGGACTTTGTGTGTGGAAGAATGACACCTTGTGGTGGGTGTGATATGATAATACACAATTGAAGGAGAGGTGAAATCTTAAAACATACCCAGTCTTGTAAACTAACTACCCCCAATTAGCAACAGCAGCAAAAAAAAAAAAAAAAAACCCAAAACCGAACTATATCCAGAATCCAACCATTTCTTCTTCACTTCTACTCTTATTCTGTTACAAGCAATTAAAATAACTTTATTTTAAAATTTTTTATCAGTGATTTAATCATAGCTTACAAGACTATAAGCTGACAAGGTATAATGAGGGAAACAGTCTTGACAGTTTATCTTTCACCTCACTTGCTTCACTAGCAATAATCACCTCTTGTCTCAAAGAATACAGTATCGTCTTCTCTTTCTAATTGAAGAATAGGATTCCATTGACTATATCCCATAACATCTTTTTATCAAGTCTAAGTCATTATGTTCTGATCATTTATTTCCTGGATGTTTGTAATGGCCACTCAAGCCCCTTAATAGTTTACCACTCACATAGAAGTCAGATTTCTAGTCCTATTCCCAACTCTGACACCATCTTTCCAGACAATACTTTTATCCCATTTGCATAATAGCAGTTAGGCTCAGCCAAAAGTGAGTAAATTCATGGGCCCCTTGGAATATAACTAAAATAGATTTCCTAGCTTCTTCCGACGTGAAGACCTCAAATCTCCCCTGCTCTATTCTTACCTTTAGGTTCCTGATTACTAAACAATTTATTCTGCTTTATATCTTAATGCTTTTCAGCCACCAAGTTGCAGATGCTACCATGACACCAACCTGACTTCTCTGGGCAGACGACCTCACCAATGCATCCTAGAACTTCGTCTCCCCAGAGTCCTACCCAACTAGGGAAAGATAGAAACAGGTTGCGGGTATGGACAGATTGGTCAATACCCATGTCCAGTGGAGAAGCAGTTACAGAAGCCAGATGTCCCACTTTCTGCACCCCATAAAGATCTTTGGTTCATACTCCCAGAGGGATAAAGAATGGGGAAGTTTCCAATGGAGGGGAGGGGATGCGGAACTCTCATGGTAAGAATTGTGGAAATTAACCCACAATTAACCCACAATCTTGTCTATTATTATTAAATCTCTCTCTCTCTCTCTCTCTCTCTCTCTCTCTCTCTCCCTTACACACACACACACACACACACACACACACACACATTCAGTTTCATGGCTATCTGGACTATTTTTTTTGTATTATTTTTGTATTATTTTTGTATTATTTTTTGTATTTTGTATTATTTTTGTATTTTGTATTTTGTATTTTGTATTTTTGTATTATTTTTTGTATTTTGTATTATTTTTGTATTTTGTATTTGTATTTTGTATTTTGTATTTTGTATTTTTGTATTTTGTATTATTTTTTGTATTATTTTTGTATTATTTTTGTATTATTTAGCACAGTGAATTATTTAGCACAGTGAATTACTCAATCTATGAGTACTGAGCCTCTCAAGTCTCACAACTGTCTCCTTATTTGGGTCTCTATAAATTCAGATCTTGGGCATGCTAGGATAGCTATGAAAAATTCTTGATCTTTGTTCAGGGTTGGCAGAGGCCACAAATGAAACAATCTTGTGTCCATTGGGTCCTCTGTGAAATAGATGTGGAAATGGAGTGTTATGGATTTACTTGGGTAGGGGGTAAAGTTTATGAAAGCTAAACAGTGACTATAATAGGATTGTGTAGGGCATGAGTGCAGACTGATATATACAGATTCAACAAAGTTTTACTAATGGTGATTTTTGGAGTAAAGATTGGCATTCGAGGAGTCCCATATTAGAGCAAAATGGTCAGGCCCTGGTCCTCTGCTGTGTTGTCATTGGCTAGGGTTGCCTATGAACACCTTGACCTCAATTCCAAAGCTGATGGCTAGAGGCTGACTAATTGAACTCCTTGGTGGTGAATGACAAGTTCTTTCTTGAAGGGTTGATATAAACAGCACACATTCAATGGCTGGCATAAACAACTTTCCCTGGACCTCTGAACTGAGTCCATATTGGGTGTGGGAGGTAGAGATAGGGAAGGCAGGCTTATGTACTAGTTCTCTGTATGTGGGGCTATTAGTCTGTCTTCAATTGGTTGAGGAGTGACTGGTGGCAAGACTTCTTTTTCTTCTTCTTTTTTTAATCTTCAGTTGGGGGAGGGCAAGAACTAAAATCTAACTTCTTTTTAAAGTGAATTTGCTTGAAATAACTGCTTCTAAGTAGGCACTTTAGAGCATTACCCAAAGCCTTATCTTTTAGTGACAGGTAGGGTGATCCAGGGCAATGGGGGAGCGCAAATCCTGTTTACATATTTTAAAATATCTCTCACAAGGAATGCAAATCAAATGCTTTAAATAATAAAAACCCTTTCCTACTACTGCATGCTACACACAGAAAACTTTCACTGGCAGTTATTACATCATCTTTGGCAAAACAAAACAAAACAAAAAAACAACACTTTACAATCAGTTAAACTCATCACATCTGAAAATCATTACCAACAATGTCAATTTAAATAATCTCTGTAAGATGATTTATGACTGTCAGGCCTACTCTCCACTTTTCACAGCATCAGTCAACAGAGTCTGATAAAGTTTTTTCCTGAAGCCATATCAAACTTGGGGGAATTTCTAGTATTACCGTGGGACCCATTGTTACAGTTGGAAAGAGAAATGCATGAAAATTACCCAAGTGTTTTTCCTCTCCTTATCTTCCTCCAGTTGGGAACTATGGAAGGAATTTGTCTCTTTCATGATACTCTTCACTTCAACTACCAGATGTAACCAAATCTACTTAGCTATCGTTATAGTTGGCTATTACGTCCTACAAATCCTTTCTTGCTACTTATATTTTTTAAAATGCCAGAGATAGAAGACTGTGGCTTAAAGCAGTTGCTTTGCCACTACTCTGAACTATGATTTTTTTTCTTTCCATCGCAGGACTAAGGGCACTTTATTATCATTAATCCTATCTTCACTCCAGATTTTCTTTCATGATCTAACGTATGCAACCTCACTCCTGTTCCGGTGTGTTTGATAGTAAGAGCTAGAAATCTATTACCACTAGTTTAAGTGAAGCAGGATTTATTGTGACATCAAATGCTAAGATCTGTGGGCACCGGAAGATAAGAACCAGATTATGGCCTGGCCACACAGGAATAACAACTGGGGTATCTGACAGTAGAGGGGTTATTGTCAACCCCACAGACTCACAATATTATTTTGTCAGGTTTTATCCTCTCTTTTGTGGGTTTTCATATGTCCAGAACTTCAGTTCATGTTTGATTCTGCTTTGGCATAGCACTGATTCCTACCCTCTCTCTACTTGAATGTATTTTCAAGATTCAGTCTCTCAGTTGTTGAATTATGCTCAAAGTTTTAGTGTTTCAACTCTGAATTCCCAGAAGTGAGGAGAAAATATTCAGTCCAATTAACTGTAACTAGGATGAGGATGGCATAAAACTTTTATGGTGGTTGATGAAGCAGGTTTTCCAGGAAAGGGTAATGAGTGGCATGCCAAACTGAAAATCGGGATTCAGTTACAGGAGAACCAATAAACAGTGAGGAAGGACAAGAACTTTCAGAAATACTTAGAATGATTTTTATTAAGGAGCCAGATAACACAATGAGTAAGAAAATAGATGTTGGAGTCAGACTTATAATCTATGTGGTCATGGATATTTTTTTAACTCCCCTTTACCTCAGTTTCTTCACTGGTAGTATGGGTAATAGAGATAATGGTATTTATCTAATAGTGTTACTGTTCATATATATTACCTGGAAGAGTTCCTGGTTTGTATAAATGATAAATATGTACTATGCTCCCTTAAGTATATTCTTCTTAGAATTTTTTTTGCCTCCCGTGTTATCGCTGGGACTCAGAATCTACTGCTCCTGGTGGCCAACTTTTATTTTTTCCACTGTTGTTGTTGCTATTATTGTTATTGCTACTGCTGTTGCTGTTGGATAGGACAGAGAGAAATTGAGAGAGGAGGGGAAGACAGATAGGGGAGAGAAAAACACCTGCAGACTTGCTTCACCACTTGCGAAGAGATCCCCACTGCAGGCGGGGAGCTGGGGGCTCGAACTGGAATCCTTGCACCAGTCCCTGCGCTTTGCACTATGTGCACTTAACCCAGTGTGCTACTGCCCAATCCCCTTGTTAAAGATTTTTTTCTGAGTAGTAAAATAAAATTTATTAATGTTTTAATTTTCAAATTATACTTACATAAAATAAGTATTACTTATAAATCACTGTTGACACCAACTGATTGACAAGTGGTTGGTGTGTATAGACAGATAAGTTGAGTTTAATGGCTATTTGGATCATTTTCTGTATCATTTAGCACAGTGAATTATTTAACCTTTTAATCATATGAGTACTGTCTTCTGTATACTATTTTTCCCACTAACTAATGTAATTTTAAATATTACAAAAATTTAAACACACTTAAATGAAGAGAAGACGTACCTACATTTGCTCACAAGAGGAAACAGTTTACTATTACAATAATGAACACTCTGTATGATTCACCTTAAACAGAAGATAGACATAGACACCAGTGCCATGAAAACAGCACAATATTACCAAAGTCTAACTAGATAACACTTGCCCACTCAAAACAGTGAGGTTGGTTCTCTGTAAACAATGATCAGTTAAGTGTTTGAAGGTATTGAAAGACTAGCACTAAGTTGAAACTTTGGTAGTGATGTAATCAGAGGACTACAAAGACTTGAACAGGGAATAATGCTCTTATGCTGTGGCTTAATGCTATTTAATGGTAGGTGTGAGACCTGCTAAAGTCATCCCCGAAATTATCTCTTCTACCTCTAGTAGAACATGCTCTATACAACAGACTGTTGTTCTATAAAACCACTGTTCTGGAGAGACTAAAAGCCTATAAACAGGGAGATGGCTAGAAACTGTGTTTTATTATTTTTTATTCCATTTTCTCTACAGGGGAATTATACCTCATGAAAAGCAGGGGGTGTGGAGTTCAAATGCTTTTCCAAATACTAGTTTTGGAACTTATCATCTCTTATTTCCTCACCTGTAATGCGTGTGCACACAGGGGGAAAATAATAGTATCTAGCTAGCAAGTTATTATGAAGATTAAATATGAGAAGTGTTTTGGAGTCTTGACTACAGTAAGTCCTAGTTACATATGTTTTGTGTTACAAATGAAATTATATTTTTTACTCTTAATCATATTTTTCAGTTACCTTTCCATGTGAATTCATCTAAATCTGTACTCACAAACATTTATTTATTTATTTATTTATTTATTTATTTATTTATTGCCATTAAGGTTACTGTAGGGCCTTGGCTCCTGCATTGTGAATCCACCACTCCCAGCAGCTGCCTTTTTCTTTATCTTTTTTTCTAATGGAGATGGAGAGAAGCAGAGTGGGAGAGAGACACAAAGGGATACCTGCAGCACTGCTCCATCACTTGTGAAGCTTCCTCCCCTGCAGGGCTTGAACCCAGGCTTTTGCACATTGTGATTTGTGTGCTCTACTGGGTAGCCACCACTTGGTTCCTCTACTAAGTTTAAGGTTGATTCCCCCCAAGTATTTATGTCCCATATATTTTTTAAATATTAGTTTTAATTTTTATTTATTTATTTTGGTTGGAGATTGAGAGAAATTGAGAGGACATTAGGGAGATAGATAGGGAGGGAAAGAGGGAGAGGGAGAGGGAGAGGGAGAGGGAGAGGGAGAGGGAGAGAGAGAGGGAGAGAGAGAGAGAGAGAGAGAGAGAGAGAGAGAGAGAGAGAGATTCCTGTAGCACTGATTCACCCTTTGTAAAGCTTTCTCCCCCGCAGGTGGAAATCAAGGGCTAGACCCCGGCTCCTTGCACACTGTAATGTGTGCGCTCAATTGGAGGGATTGGTAGTTTACAGTTGACAGTAAATACAGTTGTTGGTTCACTTGTAAAATTTCTCATTTTTTTTGAAAAACACTTGCACTCCCAGCCTAGGTCCTTCTCCACCATCGTGTGCCAGGACCTGAAACAACCCCCCATCTTCCCAGAGTCCTTTACTTTGGTGCAATACACCAAACCCAGTCCAAGTTCTGCTTTGTGTTTCCTCTTCTGTTTTATTTCTCAACTTATCCATGAGTGAGATCATCCCATATTCATCTTTCTCTCACTTATTTCACTTAGTATGATTCTTTCAAGCTCCACCCATTATGAGGTGAAGGAAGTGAAATCATCGTTTTTAATAGCTGAGTAGTATTCCATTGTGCACGTATACCACAACTTTCTCAGCCACTCATGTTTTTTTGGACACCTGAATTGCTTCCAGGTTTTGGCTATTATAAATTGTGCTGCTATGAACATAGGTATACACAGATCTTTTTGGATGGGTGTGTTTGGTTCCTTAGGCTATATACCCAGGAGGGGAATTGCAGAGTCATAGGGGAAGTCCACTTTTGGCCTTCTGAGAGTTCTCCAGACTGCTTTCCATATGGGGGGTTAGATCAACTGACATTCCTACCAGCAGTGTAGGAGGGTTCCTTTGTCCCCACAACCTCTCCAGCACTTGTTGTTGCTATCGTTTCTGATGTATGACATTCTCACAGAAGTGAAGTGGTATCTCATTGTTGCCTTTATTTGCATTTCTCTGACGATCAATGACTTGGAGCATTTCTTCATATGTTTGTTAGCCTTTTGGATCTCTTCTTTGGTGAATATTCTGTTCATATTCTCTCCCCACTTTTGAATAAGGTCATTTGTCTTTTTTTAACTAGTCTTTTGTTGAGAGATCTGTTGCTGTGCTGTTGTTGGTGGTGTGTGTTTGTTTCTTTTATAAATGAGGGGATTGAGGCTCAAAGACGTGCAGGCAACCTTCGAACACACCAAAGTTAACATCTTCTGTGCCTCTATACTCTGAAGCATTGCCAAGAGTAACTTTAATACCATCATGACGATGTTTTATATGATATGCCAGAAATATTACATATACTTGAGTGTCAGATTCATGAACTGGAGTCAAGGTGGTTTGACTTCACTTTTACAGGGGGAAAAATGATATCACTCAGGGAGGGGGGAGTATGTAAAAACCTTCCCGCCTGTGCAAAGGACATCTATGTAAGGCCTAAAAGCGAAAATGGGTAACCAGAGGTTTGACAGGGCTGGGAAAGACTAGAAGGACATCTGCGGGTGAGGACAGCAAGCCTTGCTAGAAGACTTCCAGGAGAGCTTTACAGGTTTACTCTGCCCACACCTCAATTTTTCTTTCCCTTTCGTCACCTGTCTATGATGTACAAGAAAAAGCAAATTGCATGTCAGTGCCATCCAAACACAAAGCATCACCCTGCAAATGCTCAGTAAATATTAACTGAGTGAATGAACGGATTTACAACCTCGATCACCTAAGACGGAAGAACTTGTGAGCCAGATCTGTAGGAACAAAGGCACCATCCGATCCCACACAGACATGCCGAGAGTTTCATGGGGGGGGGGGAGAGCTGATCACTAAACGTTATGGTTGCCACATGGAGTTGGGCACAATTCAGAGCATTGTTTCAGGTGTGAGCAGTGGAGAAAATGCCTCGAAAGAAGCATTGCAAGACTCCTCATGTCCTCTGCGCCACATCATAAAAACAGAATATGTCGCTCAAGTTTATGATTCCATTTCACAAGAAAAATAAAACCATTAGTAAATCTAAAGCAAGATATTGACTACACGTCACTTTGACCAAGGCCATTTACAGAATATATTGAATTGGGTTATGTGGTTCCTCCAGAGCAAAATCTGAGAGTTATTTTTAGTGATGTGAAAGCAAGTCTGGATAAGTGCAAGGCAGTCTGCCTTGAGTTGCTCTTTAAGACCGCAGTCTCATCCCCTTTATACCCTGAACATACTCTTGCACAGGCTGTCTACATTCCAGTTCAAACTGTTGTCAACTGAGTCCTTTTAGGGCAGTGGTTTGCATTGATTGGAAGTGGTTCATCTCCAATGTGGACTATGAATGCCAGTTATAGACCTTGTCTGAACTGTCTCCGTTACATTGTGTGTGTGTGTGTGTGTGTGTGTGTGTGTGTGAGAGAGAGAGAGAGAGAGAGAGAGAGAGAGAGAGAAGGACTTTGTTGCTGGATTAAAGTGGTGAATCTTAAAATAAGAAGATTATCCTGAATTGGCTGGCCTAGCCAAATGTAATCACAGGGACCTTTAAAGTGGAAGAGAAAGGCAGAAGGGAAAGTCAATGAGATGTTATGAAAGCATCAAAGAGGTAGGAGAGATGCAAAATGTGAAAGCTACTCACACTGTCCATCACTGCTGTTTTGAAGAAAAAGGATTCTGTGAGATAGGGAATGAAAAGAACCTCAAGAATCTGGAAACAGCCCTCAGTTGTCATACAACGAGGAAATGGGATCTCACTTCTACAACCACAAGGAACTGAAGTGTGCCCCCAAAACTTAATCAAGAAGAAACTAAGTTTTCTTTGGAAACCACAGAAAGAACATAGTCCCTTGATTTTAATCAGGTGAAACGTGTGTTGAATTTACATAATTGTAAAATAATAAATTGTTTTTTTTTTTTTAAAAAAAAAAAGAAAGCCTGTCATGGAGGTAGCCATTATTTTGTGAGTGGGAAACAGCCAGGACCCAACTTAAGGATTTTGCTGAGTAGTTGTCAGAAAGCAGAGAGCAAAAGTGTTGTACCTAGTAATTTATTTTACTCTTTAAGTTCTGTTAGTTTTTTTATTTGTATTAGTAATTTAATATTGATTTACAAGATTGTAAGATTACAGAGGTATAATTTCATACAGTTCCCATTACCAGAGTTCTGTGTTCATCCCCTACATTGGAAACTTCCCTATTGTTTAACCTTCTATGAGTATGGACCACAAACCTTTTTGGGGAGCAGAAGGTAAGAGTTCTGACTTCTGTAATTGCTTCTCTACTGGACATGGGTGTTGCCAGGTGGATTTATATACACAACCTGTTTCTATTTTTCCCTAGCAGGGTAGGGCTCTGGAGAGGTCAGACATTGGGACACATTGGTTAGGTTCTCCAGGGAAGGTAGAATGGAATCACAGTAGCATCTGCAACTTAGTGGCTGAAATGCAGTAAGATGGAAAGCAGGCCAAAATGTTTAATCAACAGGAACCATAAAGTAGGAATGGGGCAGGTGAAAGTAGGGACCTTAGGGTAGAAAGAAGCTAGGAAGTTTATTTCAGGAATCTTCCTAGGAGCCTATGTCTTAATAATATTTGCTTGGTCAAGATAGCTAACATGGGAATGGACAAGATATATTATCTGGTAAGATGGTGTCAGTATTGAGAGTACAACTAGGAAGCAGGATTAGGGCAGAGAGTTGCTCACAAATTTGAAGAAGATATGTAAATGCAATTAACTGTTTACCACAGTGATCTAACACGGGGTCCATAGCTATTAATATTTAGCACAGGAGCCTGTACAACCTCTGAATCCCTGTCAGACTGAGCTCACAGTCCATCATCATAGCTAGGAATATTCTAGGCTGTACCCACTTCAGAACCAGTCTTCCTCAAGTGGCAGAGTAGGGTGACCCAGTCTCCCTTAGGAGAGTGGAGCGGTCGCTACTGTTGTAGCTGGTCATTTTCCCCAAATATGTTTACAATAACATCTCCCATTCCACATGCTCTTCTAACATGAGAATATGTCACTCTTCCCCAAGTAACTCTCTTCCCTTGAACTGGACCTGTCTTTGTAACTTGCTTATGACCAATGGAATGCATGAAAAGAGTTCTGCATCATATCTGAGGCTGCATCAAAGAAACCATGCAGGGCCTAGGAGAGAACTCAATGCATTAGAGGACAGAATTTGTACATATGAGACCCCAGAGGTCCCAGGTTCAATTCCTGTCACCACCATAAGCCAGAGTTGAGTGTTGCTCTGGTCTCTTTTCTCTCCCACAAAATTAATTGATTTTACAAAGAGACCATGTAACTTTTGCCTGATTCTCTTGAAATATTTGTCCCCCAAATGTTACTTCTCAGGATATTGCCACTTGGAACCCAGGCTCTGTGCTGTGGAATGCCCAAGTCACACAGAGCGGTCACCTGTAGGTACTCCAGTTGATATTCCTAATTGAGCCCATTTTGGGGAGACATTCCTTACCAGATAACAGCTGGGTAGATCAAGAAGACTCTATATAGTTTCAACCTACAGTGTTTGAATCACCTATCACTGAGTCTGAATCTATGTGACTCCACCTTGCAGCACGTAGATAAGCCATCTCTGTCCATACCCCCTACCTCATAGAATCTGAGTTTTAAGGGGCAGCTGTTACTGCCACTGTAACAAAAGAGAGGAACAAATAAGCAGTTAAGTGTGAAAGCAAAAGAAACAGAATTTAATAATACCCACAGGTATGAAGGAAGTATATAACATTTCAGAATCTCTTACTTGAGGGCTATTGGAATGATGATGGTCCAGGATGGAGAAGAATAAGGGATCTGCTGTGCAACTCAGGCATCCAAGTTCGATATCCTCGAGGAAACGCTCACGAAAGACATGTCTCTGATATCTGATTACTGTAAAAAATGGCGACTAATCCCTAGCACTGCAAAAACGGTATCATCTGTTTTCCATCTACACCATGACTCGGCCTCGCATGAGCTTAATGTGCAGCTTGGCCATATGAGAATCTGGCATGAAGCCCAGCCAGTCTATCTTGGTGTTACTCTCGATCGCACTCTGTCATTTCACAAACATCTCATAAAAACTGCAGCAAAGGTGGGCGCGAGGAATAACATCATTGCAAGACTGGCCAGCTCCTCATGGGGCGCGAGCGCTTCCACACTACGATCATCATCTCTGGCATTATGCTATTCCACTGCAGAGTACTGTGCCCCAGTATGGTTCCGTAGGCCCCATGTCCACTTGGTCGATTCCAAATTATATTCCTCCATGAGGATAATTTCTGGAACCATCCGTTCCACCCCGGTCCCATGGCTGCCAGTTCTTAGCAACATCGCCCCGCCAGACATTCGTCGGGATGCGGCATCATCTAAGTTCATTTCCCACGTCTACGATCGACCGGACCTGCCAATATACGCGGATATCTTCGCCCACCCTGTCCAACGCTTGACGTCTCGTCACCCAATCTGGTCCCCTACGCCTACACTGAACTTCTCTGTTCCAGACTCTTGGAAACAGAGTTGGCAGTCAGCTGAGGTAAAGAACAAACACCTCATCACAGACCCCTGCAAGCGTCAACCTGGCTTTGACCTGGCACGTTATGATTGGGCCCTCCTCAATCGCTATCGAACAGGCCATGGCCGGTGCGCTGCTATGTTCCATCGCTGGGGAGCCAGAGACGACTCGAACTGCCCCTGCGGCTACAGACAGACTATGACCCACATAGTCAACGACTGCCACCTCTCCAGATTCAAAGGAGGTCTCGAAACTTTACATCAGGCTCAACCTGACGCTGTTGACTGGCTACGGAAGAAGGGCAAACGCTAGAAGAAGGGAAAAAGATAAGTATGATCATCTCTCTATGGTGTAACACCAAAAAGGATTGCTTTCGCTTTGATGAAAGGCTTGAGATTGGGTTCCCAACAACCACTGTCAGCAATATGAGGAACATCACTGTCTTTCTCAAAAATATTGATATTTCAATGTATTGTAGCCAGCTGACTCTAAGTAGGGGTTGACCAGCTCACAAGAACTGTCAGTTGGCCAGAGAACACATTTGCATATTGAAGTGCCAGTGGAGAATGTACGCCAATACGTTGAATTCTTTTTTTTTTTTTTAAATTTTTTATTGAAGAAAGGATTAGTGAACAAAAGCATAAGGTAGGAGGGGTACAACTCCACACAATTCCCAACACCCAATCCCCATAACCCACCCCCTCCCCTGATAGCTTTCCCATTCTCTATCCCTCTGGGAGCAAGGACCCAGGGTCGTTGAGGGTTGCAGAAGGTAGAAGGTCTGGCTTCTGTAATTGCTTCCCCGCTGAACATGGGCGTTGACTGGTCGGTCCATACCCCCAGTCTGCCTCTCTCTTTCCCTAGTAGGGTGTGACTCTGGGGAAGCTGAGCTCCAGGACACATTGGTGGGGTCTTCAATCCAGGGAAGCCTAGCCAGCATCCTGGTGGCATCTGGAACCTGGTGATTGAAAAGAGAGTTAACATATGAAGCCAAACAATTTGTTGAGCAATCATGGATCCCAAGCTTGGAATAGTGGAGAGGAAGTGTTAGGGAGGTACTCACTGCAAACTCTAGTGTACTTCTGCTTTCAGGTATATATTTTGCAGTAGTTTATGGATACGTGTGCACATAAGCTCTCTCTCACAGAAACTGGTGTATATCTAGGTTATGGGACTTTGTTAGAAAGTGAACTACCTGAGATGAAATTAGAGTGTACTATTAAAGGAAAGGTCTCACCCGAGTAATGAAGCTGAAGGGTTGTCATTCCACACGTGAAGTCTCTGGATACATTCTGAGGTGAAGCATGTTGAGGTAGCAATCGTTGCTTTGGTTAGGTTGTGATCGGCAGATACAATGTTATTTGGTTTGGATTGGGAGATGCATACGGGAAAGTGGGCCCTATCCAAGGGTTCCAGGACTGGGGGAAGTAGGGGCTCTATAGTGAAGATGTGAGGTTCCTGCTGTCTTAGGGTTCAAAAAGACAATCAATAGTTAATATTATCATCACATTATTTGTTAATTGGGTTAACTTTGAAAAGTCCCTTTGTTATGGTTTGTTGGACAGTACCCAGTATCTTGTATATAGCTGTGCTATTGGAAGCTTCTAATCTACTTGGTCTAGGCTTTTGAGAGAGTCCGCATATCAAATACATAGCCTATATATAAAAAAGATTCAGTTTGTCTTTTGAGAAACTTTAAGACATACAATTGATTTCCCCCTCTCATATTAATTAGCTACTGATTTATATGTCTACATTTTGCTAGGAGTGTACATAAACACCATTCCCACCACCAAAGGACTGTGACCCATCCCTCCCGCCCACTCCCACCCCCCACTGGCCCAGGAAGCTACATGCCTACCCCTCACCACTGGGTTTTTACTTTGGTGCCCTACTTACAATTTGATCAGGTCCTGCTTTTAGTTTCCCTTTCAGATCTTCTTAGTCAGCTTCTGTTGATGAGTGGGATCATCCCATACTCATCTTTATCTTTCTGACTTAGTTCACTTAACATAATTCCTTCTAGCTCTGTCCAAGATGGGTCAGAGAAGGTGGGTTCATTGTTCTTGATAGCTGCATAGTATTCCATTGTGTATATATACCACAGCTTTCTCAGCCACTCATCTGGTGTTGGGCACCTGGGTTGCTTCCAGGTTTTAGCTATTATGAATTGTGCTGCTATGAACATAGGAGTACACACCTCTTTTTGGTTGGGTGTTATGGAGTCCTTGGGGTATAACCCCAGGAGAGGAATTATTGGGTCATATGGAAGGTCCATGTCTAGCCTTCTGAGAGTTTTCCAGACTGCTCTCCACAGAGGCTGTACCAATTTACATTCCCACCAGCAATGTAAAAGGGTTCCTCTGTCCCCACATCCTCTCCAGCATTTGTTGCTGCTGTCCTTTTTGATGTATGCCATTCTTACAGGAGTGAGGTGGTATCTTAGTGTTGTCTTGATTTGCATTTCTCTGATAATCAGTGACCTAGAGCAGTTTTTCATATGTTTGTTAGCCTTTTGGATCTCCTCTGTGGTGAATGTTTTGTTCATTTCCTCTGCCCATTTTTGGATGGGGTCATTTGCTTTTTTGGTGCTAAGTTTGCTGAGCTCTTTATATATTTTGGTGATTAGTTTCTTGTCTGATGTCTGGCATGTGGAGATCTTCTCCCATTCTGTGAGGGGTCTCTCTGTTTGTTTAATAGTTTCTTTGGATGTGCAGAAGCTTTTCAATTTGATGTAGTCCCATTGGTTTGTTTCTGCTTTGGTCTTCCTTGCAATTGGGTTTGATTCATCAAAGATGTCCTTGAGGTGTAGGTGGGAAAGTGTTTTACCAATGTTTTCCTCTAAGTATTTGATTGTTTCTGGTCTGACATCTAGATCTTTGATCCATTTGGAGTTTATTTTTGTTTCTGGTGAGATAAAGTGGTTCAATTTCATTCTTCTGCATGTTTCAACCCAGTTTTCCCAGCACCATTTATTAAAGAGAGCCTCCTTTTTCCATTTAATCCTTTGGGCCCCCTTATCAAAGATTAGATGCCCATAGGTGTTGGGATTTACTTCTGGGCTTTCAATTATGTTCCACTGGTCTGTGTGCCTATTTTTGTTCCAGTACCATGCTGTTTTGATGATGATGGCTTTATAATATAGTTTAAGGTCTGGGAGTGTGATGCCTCCATTTCTGTTTCTTTTCCTTAAGATGGTTTTGGCAATTCTAGGTGTTTTCAGGTTCCAGATAAATGATTGTAGTGTTTGTTCTATTCTCTTAAAGAAGCCTGGTGGAACTTTGATGGGTATTGCATTAAATTTGTATATGGCTCTGGGGAGAATATTCATTTTGATGATATTTATTCTTCCAATCCATGAGCATGGGATATCTTTCCATTTCTTGGTATCAGTTTCTATCTCCTTGAGTAGCAACTCATAGTTTTCAGTATACAAGTCTTTCACTTCTTTGGTCAACTTTATTCCTAGGTATTTGATTGATTTTGCTGAAACAGTAAATGGGAGTGATTTCTGGATGTCTTCTTCTTCAGATTTAGTGTTTGCATAAAGAAATGCCACTGATTTTTGTACATTGATTTTGTAGCCTGATACCTTGCTATATTGCCTAACAACTTCCAGTAATTTTCTACTGGATTCTTTAGGTCTTTCTATGTATACTATCATATCATCTGCAAATAGTGAGAGCTTGACTTCTTCCCTTCCAATCTGTATCCCTTTGATTTCTTTCTCTTGCCTGATTGCTATGGCAAGAACTTCCAATACTATGTTGAAGAGTAACGGTGACAGTGGACAGCCCTGTCTAGTCCCCGATCTGAGGGGGAATGCTTTCAGCTTCTCTCCATTGAGTATGATGTTGGCTGTAGGTTTGCTATATATAGACTCCACTATCTTGAGGAATTTCCCATCTATTCCCATTTTCTGTAGAGTTTTGAGCATGAATGGGTGTTGGATTTTGTCAAAGGCTTTCTCTGCATCTATTGAGATAATCATGTGGTTTTTGGCTTTGCTTTTATTGATGTGATGAATGCCATTGATTGATTTACGGATGTTGAACCAGCCTTGCATTCCTGGGATGAATCCCACTTGGTCATGATGAACAATCTTTTTGATGTGTTGCTGTATCCGGTTGGCCAAGATCTTGTTTAATATTTTGGCATCTATGTTCATCAGAGATACTGGTCTGTAGTTTTCCTTTTTTGTTCTGTCCCTATCAGCTTTTGGTATCAGGGTGATGTTGGCTTCATAAAAGGTGGAAGGGAGTATTCCTATTTCTTCAATCTTATGGAATAGCTTAAGAAGTATGGGTATTAACTGTTTCCTGAAAGTTTTGTAGAATTCATTTGTGAAGCCATCTGGTCCAGGACTTTTGTTGTTGGGGAGATTCTTAATAACGGTTTCAATTTCTTTGTCTGTGATTGGTGTATTTAGATTTTGTAGTTCTTCTTGGTTCAGTTTTGGAAGTGCATAGGTTTCTAGGAATTGTTCCATTTCTTCCAGATTCTCTAGCTTGGTGGCATATAGTTCTTTATAGAAGTTTCGCAGAATTCTCTGGATTTCTGTGGTGTCAGTTGTGATATCTCCTGCATCGTTTACAATTCTATTAATTTGAGTCTTCTCTCTTTTTTGTTTGGTGAGTCTGGCTAGGGGTTTGTCAATTTTGTTTAATCTTTCAAAGAACCAACATTTGGCTTCATTGATCTTTTGTATGGTTCTTTTATTTTCGATGTTGTTTATTTCTGCTCTAACTTTAGTGATTTCTGTCCTTCTGGTTGCTTTAGGGTTCCTTTGTTCCTCTTCCTCTAAGTCCTTGAGGTGTGTAGTAAGGTCGTTCATTTGGGCTTCTTCTTGGTGTTTAATATGTGATTGTATGGCTATAAGTTTCCCTCTCAGTACTGCTTTCGTTGTGTCCCAAATATTTTGATAGGTTGTGTCTTCATTTTCATTAGTTTCCAGGAACATTTGAATTTCCTGTTTGAGTGAGTCTCTGACCCAGTGGTTCTTAAGGAGCATGTTGTTTAGTTTCCAAATTCTATGTCTTTTAATAATTTTCCGTTTGTTGTTAAAAGTTAGTTTTACTCCACTGTGGTCTGAGAAGATACTTGGGATGATTTCAATGCTCTTGAATTTATTGATGCTGTCTTTGTGGCCTAACATGTCGTCTATCCTTGAGTATGTGTTATGTGGATTTGAAAAGAAGGTGTATTCCAGTTTTTTGGGGTGGAGGAGTCTGAAAATGTCCAAGATGTCTAGTCTGTCAATCTCTTCATTCAATTCTCTTGTATCTTTATTGGTTCTCTGCTTTGTTGATCTGTCTAAGTGTGAGAGTGGGGTATTGAAGTCTCCCACTATTATTGTATTACTATTGATGTATTTTTGAAATTCTTTCAGTAGGTGTTTAATGTATTTAGATGGTCCCTCGTTGGGTGCATAGATGTTAATAATTGTTAAGTCTTCTTAGCTGATTGATCCTCTAATCATTATGTAATGTCCTTGCCTATCTTTTATTACTTTATTTAATTTAAAATCTATCGTGTCTGAGATGAGAATGGCTGTTCCTGCCCTTTTTTGTGGACCGTTAGCCTGTATGATAGTTTTCCATCCTTTCACTTTAAGTCTGTGTTTATCTTGTTGTGACAGATGGGATTCTTGCAAGCAGCATATGGTTGGGTTATGTTTTCTGATCCATCCCCCCACTCTGTGCCTTTTGATGGGTGAGTTTAAGCCATTGACATTCATTGATATTATGGATTTAATGTATTGTAGTGCCATTGTTCTAAAAAACGATTTGTTTACCCTGATATATTACAAGTATTATAGTGATGTTCTTGTTTATAAGAGGTCTTTTAGTACCTCTTTCAGGGCCGGCTTGGTGATAGTTGCCTCCTTTAACTGTTGTTTATCTAAGAAGGTTTTGATCCCTCCATCTAGCTTGAATGAAAGTCTAGCAGGATATATTATCCTTGGTTGAAACCCTTTTTCATTCAGGGCTCGATAGATATCTTGCCACTCCCTTCTGGCTTTTAGAGTTTGAGTTGAGAAATCTGCAGAAAGTCTTATGGGTTTTCCCCTGTATGTGACTTTTTGTTTCTCTCTTGCAGCCTTTAGGATCCTTTCTTTATCCTTACTTCTTCTCATTGTGACTATGATGTGTCTTGGTGTTTTCAGGTCTGGGTTGATTCTGTTTGTTACTCTCTGGGCCTCTTGCACCTTGATATCCTTTCTGTTATTCAGGTCTGGGAAATTTTCTTGTATTATTTCCTCTAGAATGTTTGCTTCCCCTTCCTCTCTTTCTTCCTCTGGCAGGCCAATTATATGAATGTTCCTTCTTTTGAGATCATCCCATATGTCTCTGTTGTTGTTTTCAGTGTCTCTCAATCTCTTTTTAAGCTCTTTCACCTCTTTCTTTGTTTTCTCTAACTCATCCTTTGTCTGACTAATTCTGTTTTCTGCTTCTGTTAGTCTGCTTTCCCTTGCCTCAGCTTCTTTCTTCATTACAGCTATTTCAGCTTTCAGTTCTCTAATTGTCTCAAGATAATCAGTATTTTCCTTGGGGGTCTCAACTGTTGTTTCCCTAATACTGCCATTCCTTTCCTCCAATGTTGTTTTCATTTCTGTGATTAATAAGTTTATTATTGCTTGCATACTTTTCTTATCTATGGTTACTTCTGACTGATTTATAGTTTCTTCTGGGCTCTTGTCTTCATTAATTGGGGTAGCAGTTTTATTTGTTTTTAATCTACCCATTTTTTTTATTTATGTGTTTCTCTCTCTCTTTTTTTTTAATGCTCTGTTGTTCCTCAGCTGCTGTGTTTTGAGCACAAGTAACACTGTACTAAATACCTTTATGACAATTGCACTCACCAACCTCCAGAATTACAGTAGCAACTGAAGTAAGTATTGAAGGAGTTTAATCGTTACCAGTTAGCCAAAAAATTTCTCCAGTCCGTGAAAAAATAGTAACCAAATCCCAGTGAAGAAAGAGAAAAGAAAGAGAGGATAGCAAGAATAGACAGTTATGCAAATCTACTATCCAGTGTATATTCTAGGGGTAACAAGAGTGTAAAGGGAACTAGAGCAGAGATACACACATAGAGAGTCCACTCTGGGTCAGATTTCTTCCCCAAAGTAATTCACAAATTCAGAAAGGCAAAGAAGAAAGAAGTGTATGACAAGATAAAAAAAAAAAATAAAAAAGAGAGAGAGAGAGAGATAAGAGAGAGAAAAGGGAGAAGATAAGAAGAAGGGTTGTAATTAAAGGGCAGTGCGAGGAACTTCCCAAATGTGTATCAGTGAGTTTAAAAAAAAAAAAAAAAACCCTGTTTGGTGGTATGGGGTATCCTGCTAGTAGCTGGTCCCAGGCACTGCTTATGGGGGGGGGGGGGGCGGCGGGAAGGATGTATGCTTGAAAATTAAAAGGAAGAAAAAAGAATTTTTTTCCCCTATTCTAATTCTTAACCCAAATTAAGTTATTGGTGTCACCGCTATGGCCCCTTATTGGCTGGCCTGCTAAAGGCAGAAAATCCTATTGTTTACAGGAGATGTGTCCGGAGCTCAAAGGCTAGCTGCTTCTCCGTCCGCCATCTTCCGGGAAACCCCCCCCCTCCAGACTTTTTTAAAGGATTTCTCAAAAATGAAAACTAGCTCCAAATCCTTTGATCCAATGAGAGCTATACTCAAGAAGTCTTTGGATCTGCTCTCACGGCCGCGGTGGACCCTGCAGACTCCCAAGAGGAAGCCCCCGAGCTAAAGTGCTCTCTCCGGGTCCTCTGCCTGCCGCGCTCTGCAACCGGCGGAGGAGCCGCCTTTCTGGGCGGGCGGAGGACAATGCCCAGCGCACTCGCCTTGCCCGGCGCCACCTGGGAATTCTGGAGCCCCGCTAGTCCGTGTCACCTTTACTCTAATTCTTAACCCAAATTAAACTGTAATCACTTCTTTGGTGCCCCCCTTTATTGACTGGCCTGCTAAAGGCAGAAAATCCTACCGTTGCCGACGATGCGGTCAGAGCGCTCGCTGTCAGCGACTTCTCAGGCCGCCATCTTCTAAAAGTGTATCAATACGTTGAATTCTTATGAGAAACTGTTAAATAATGAAAACTGCCATTTCCTACAGGCCTTTTTAAACAACATCAATTATGATTCTCAGGCCGCCATCTTCTAAAAGTGTATCAATACGTTGAATTCTTATGAGAAACTGTTAAATAATGAAAACTGCCATTTCCTACAGGCCTTTTTAAACAACATCAATTATGAGTGTGCGGTAAATGCACAACTGAAAAATATCATGAGATTAACGAATCATGTCTAAACCCCACCTGCAGGGAGAAAGCTTCATGAGTGGTAAAGCAGTACTGCAGGGTAACTCTCTCTCTCTCTCTCTGCCACCTCACCTCCCCCTCTCAATTTCTCTCGATTCTATCAAATAAAAAAAGTTAAAAAAAAATTATGTTGGGAGTCGGGCGGTGGCGCAGTGGGTTAAGCACACATGGCGCAAAGTGCAAGGACCGGCCTAAGGATCCCAGTTCGAGCCCCCGGCTCTCCACCTGCAGGGAGTCGCTTCACAGGCAGTGAAGCAGGTCTGCAGGTGTCTATCTTTCTCTCTCCCCCCCGTCTTCCCCTCTTCTCTCCATTTCTCTCTGTCCTATCCACCAGCAACGACATCAATAACCACAACAATGTTAAACAACAAGGGCAACAAAAGGAAAAATAAATAAATAAATTTTTTTAAAAATAAAAAAAAAGAATTATGTCTAGACTCTAGTCATCCCAAATGATTCAACAAAAATGCTCTAAATAAAAAGTAGGCTTGAAATTCTGCAAATTATGATTGGAGGGTATGTGAATAAATCAGAGCCATCAAAATTGATCTTCAAAACTGGAAAATTAAGGGATAAAGGAAACTATAAAATAAAATGAAGGCTGGTGCATGATGGTGGAAATAGACCTGAGTTTAGGAGTCAGAGTGTTTTTCAGACACCTATGATGGGGAGATAACTTCTCTTTTTTTCTCTTATTTTGTTTAACTTGTGATTACCAGTTGGACACAAGAGTCTAAGATTACAGTGTATATAGTTCTGCACCACACCCACTACTAAAGTTCTGTATCCCCTATCCTCCCACCTCCCAAAGATAACCACTAAAGTTCTCTTAAGTCTTAGAAGCAGTTTGCTTGCTTCTGTCCCCCCTCCCTCAAGTTCAGGTCTCTAATTTCCACATAAGAGTGAAACCAGCTGGTAGTTGTCTTTCATCTCTTTACTTATTTTGCTAAGCAGAATCACCTCCAGTTCCATCCATGTTTTCCCAAAGGACACAATATCATGTTTTTTGATTGCAGAGTAGTATTCCATGGAATATATACCTCATAATTTTTTTCAATTAATGATTTCTTCTTCTTCTAGCGTTTGCCCTTCTTCCATAGCCAGTCAACAGCGTCAATGATTTAATGTTGATTTACAAAATTACAAGATAACAAGGGTACAACACCACACCGTTCTCACCACCAGAGTTCTGCATCCCAATCCCTCCTTTCTAAGCTACAGTAGTGGAAGATAAGAAATTCTACCCACGTGTCAACAACTGGTCTCTAAGCCATTAACCCTCCAAAGAAGTGATAAACAAAAATAAAAAAGAAAACAATTAAGCTTAATAGAGTCTTCCGGAAGGAATCCTACAAAAAGCAAGATTTGCTTTCCTTCCCCTCTACCCCCCATTAGTAAAGATTCCAAATGGGACCACACCTACATTCTTCAGAGCCTTCTGGAATCTGCATCACCATTTATTAGAACTAGATTATTTAAGAACTTCACACAACCATTTGACCAATGCCAGTGGAATTAATTCAATTTATATTCTTAACAACACAGCTGTGCTATATTAAATAATTTTTCCTGCCTTTACATTCTGATATGTTACATTTGTTTATGTTTTCTTTTAATTATTATTTGCTTGGTCCCTCTGTGTTATTTGCTTGCTCCTTTGTTAATTTTTCTCCCCCATTAACTGCTTTCCGATGCTCCATCCAGTGGCTTCTGTTCTATTCATTCTGCATTTCATACCTTCAAAGATCTCATCCAGATATCCAAAGTTGTTCCTCTTTCTAGTACTATTTACTAGCTTTTAAACCTGTATCTCTCAGCTCTCCCTCTTAACCAATCTTTAGATGTTTTTCCCAGGTTTTTTAGTGATTTTATTAGAGTTAATTAATGATTTACACCATGATTATTGACAGATGGGTAAAAGTTCACAGCTCGCCATGATAGGTGTCTGCAAAACACTCTCACCCCCAACTTAGGTCTTTTGCCATCATTCACCAGGATCCCAACCCCTCCTCACAACTCTCCTTGACCTCCTCCTTCCCAGAACCCTTTGCTTTGTGAAATACACCAAACCAGTACAACCTTTACTTTGTATCCCCTTTCCATTCTTGTTTCTCAAATTCTGCCTCTGAGTGAGATCCTCCCATATTCATCCTTCTCTTTTCATCTTGAGTGGAACTTGAAGGAGCCATGCAAAAAAAAAAAAGAAAAGAAAGAAAGAAAGAAAGAAAGAAAAAAGGCCATAATTGAAGTAGTGATTGGAATGAATTTTAAGTTGAGAAAGTCACAATACATAGTTTTTTTAAAATTATTTCTTATTAAGTAGAGACAGAAATTGAGAGGGAAGAAGAAGGTAGAGAGGGAAAGAAACAGAGAGATGACGCTTGTGATGCTTCCCTCCTGCGGGAGGGGGGACCCAGGGACTTGAACCTGGATCCTCTTGCACTGTAATATGTGCGCTTAACCAGGTGCACCACCACCTGACCCCTCCGCATTGTTTTATTTTACTTTTTTTCCAATTCCAATATCACTTTGTTGAGGAAATGTTGATTTATTGAATTTTTGGTGTCACAAAGGTAGATTACCAAACATGTTTTAATGTAATTTATTTGCTTTGTGAATCTCATTCTGATTAGTATGATCACGCTATGAGCACTTAAAAAATAAACCTTAAGTCAATGTCAGAGAACATGGATATTATTTTGCATATTTGGAAGGGAAAAAGAAAAAGAAAATTTCTCTTCATTAGAATGAAAAGGCTGGAATAAAGCATTGCCTTTCAAATTTAACTTTATGAGTTCTAGGGATTCTGTGACATCTGTTCAGGGGTTTCTGGTGGGTAGTGGTGAGGTGAAAACCAACAGGTAAGGCTTTTACAACCCTGACTCCTACAAATATCACCCAAGTGCTTGCACTTTCATATGTCTTTCAAATTGTAAGGTTTTGTTTGTACAAAGGTTTTTTTTTTTCTGAAAAAAATTTTGTTGTCATCACTGATACTGCACTGCTTCAGACTGACCTTCGAGAGATAGAGACAGACAGACACATGCACACACACACACACACACACACACACACACACACACACACACAGAGAGGCAGGCAGGCAGGCAAAAATCACAGTACTGGATTTTCTTTCAGTGTGGTGGATGTGGACTGGGTTGCATGCATGGCAAAGCAGCACACTATACCAGTGAGCTGGTTTAGCAGCCCTGTACAAAGGTTTCTGAGTTTTTTTATTTCTTTATTCTTTTTTTTTTTGCCTCCTGGCACCACTGGGACTCAGTGCCTCCACTACAAATCCACTGCTCCTGGAGGCTATTTTTTTTCCTTTTATTGCCCTTGTTGTTTATCGTTGTGGTTATTATTGTTGTTGTCACTGCTGTCGTTGTTGTTGGATAGGACAGAGAGAAATGGAGAGAGGAGGGGAGGACAGAGAAGGGGAGAGAAAGACAGGCACCTGCAGATTTGCTTTACCACCTGTGAAGTGACCCCCCTGCAGGTGGGGAGCTGGGGGCTCAAGCTGGAATCCTTATGCCAGTCCTTGCGCTTGGCGCCATGTGTGCTTAACCTGCTGTCCAGCCCCCTAATTTATTTATTTATTTTTTTAACTTACAGATTAGACTAGGCTGATCTCTTAAACTTCCTCTGGTTCTTATATGCTGTGGTCCTGTTACATAATTGGAAAGAGTTTACTGGTTTAGGACTTTCAACAAAATAGCTTAAATATATTTCAGTAATTTACCTCTATGCATTAGACAAGTTCATATAGCGATTACAAAAAGAAACCTTATTGTATTGTGTAGCTGTGCTGAAGCTCTTGTTTTGCAAGTTCAACAGTGCCCTGGCTTCACTATGATAAAAAAAAAACAGCTGTTATTAGTAAATTTATATCGGTTCATAAGATTATAAGATTACAGGGGTATAGTTCCACATTGCACTCATCACCAAAGTGTTGTGCTTCCCTCAAAACCACCATAGTTCTCACAAAGTCTTTGATTCACTATAGTTATTTAGTCAAATAAAAAGTATCCCTACTCCATACTCTCCTGTGCCTCTTACGGTATTTGGGGACATTGAATAACTAGCTTTTGAATCTTGATGACTTCATAATTGTGCGACAGTTGCTGTTGGATCCCACATTTATTCTCATGCTTATCATTCTCATGTATGCCCACACCTTTTTGTGATAAGTACCCAGTGACCCTCTCTCTGCCTGATGACTTTCTGGTCACAGGAACATGCTAATCTAGCACAAGGAAGACTTCAAGTGCTAGGAAGTTGATATTTTCAGGCGTAGTCATGAAATGATAGACAGGAGTTGGCAGATACATACTCCAGTTTAGTTGTCCTTTTCATGGAACAATTCAGAGGCATGTCCTATAGAATCATGCAGAAATTCTCAGTATGATTAAGAATTAACGATCCACAGAAATATCTTTATTAACTTACCCTGCACTGCCTCCCTCCCTTCCTTATCTCTGTCCGTTCTTCTTGAAACTACTTCCCAAATAAACTACTCTCCAACCACCACCCCTCCCGCCAAACTACCTGAACTCACATTCTTTTGGCAGAATCTGCTTCTGGGGGATATCCAGGTGTTTCAGTCAGGATCCAAAAGATGAAACTCCAACTGTTATTTTAACAGGACTAGGGCATGTAAACACTAATTTGAAGGGACATGTGCACTCTATGTTTATAGCTACATTATTCACACTAGCTAAGGAGTGGAAGCAACCTAATAATTGCCCATCAAGAGACAACTGGATAAAGAAGATATGGGATATATACTTATATATGTGTGTGTGTGTATTTCTTCGCAATTTTAAAAAGATGATATTATAAACACAAAATGAGTGGAGCTGGAGGTGATGATGCTCAGTAAAAAAAGTAAAGAGGTGAAAGACAGTTACCAGAAGGTTTTACTCATATGTGAAATAATTATAGCATGAATTATAGCCAAAAAAAAAAAAGGCAACCAAACTATCTCTCAAATTTTGTGAGAACTATGGTGGCTGGGAGAGGACATATGGAACTATACTACTTTCACCTTATTTTTTAAAATTATCTGTATTTATTTGTTGGATAGGGACATTCAGAAATCAAGAGGGGTGGGGGAGATAGAGAAGGAGAGAGACAGAGGAACACCTGCAGTACTGCTCCACCACTCACAAAGCTTTCCCCTGTCAGGTGGGGACCGTGGGCTCAAACCTGAGTCCTTGGGCATTGCGTTCAACTAGGTGCACCACCACCTGCCCTCCCCACTGTACTCTTATAATCTCATTGACAATTATTAAATAATACAAATAATAGCTTAAAAGCATTGCTCACCAGTTATGAGTTTGCTTTAGTATCTGTATTAGTTTTCTGGGTTGCCATAGAAAAATACCAGAAGTTGGATGTCTTTAAATTATAGAAATTTATTGTCTCACACTGCTGGAGGCCAGTAGCCAGAAATCGAGGTATCAACAGGGCGGTTCCTTTAGAGGACTGAGAGACAATCTATTTCATGTTTCTCTCTTAGTTTCTGGCAGCCTCAGATTTTCCCTGGCTTGCAAATGATATTCTTCCTCTGAGTATTTACACTTTCTTCCCTTTATGTATGTTTGTTTCTGTGTCCTGATCTACCCTTTTATATAAAAGGCACCTATTATTTTGAATTAAAACCCAGTTTAATGACCTCAGCTGAACTTGCTTATCTTCAAAAACTCTTATTTCCCAGTAAATTCACATTCACAGGTACTAGGAGTTAGGACTTCAACATCTTTAGCCAGGGGGTCACAGTTCAGCCCATTTTAGTTCCTAAAGAAGAAGATCTCTATAGTATCTTAGAGACAGTAACTTCAGCAAACACCCACCACGCTTAGCACAGGAAGAACAAAGGAGAGAAGATATTAAAATTATTAAAACTTAAGGAGTTGAATGAAGGATCATACACACAAGCATGAAAAAGGGACACCAGTTCCTTCGTGCTGGTGTCTTTGGGGTGTGTGTGTGATGTGAGATAGTTTTTACAAGTGTTAAAAAATAAATGAAAAGGAAAGCGAAATTGAACTCGGCTACTGCTACAGGAAGAGATTGCTACTGCTGGGATTAGGAAATGAGGTTCCGTGATTCTTACAGGAGCAAAAAGACAAGAAACCTCTGGAAGCAAGCAGGAAGTAAACAGGAAGGCACATGTTCTTTCTCCCTTCTCCAGTCTCGCTTCTGTCTTTAGCAGTCGGTATGGGCAGAATCGAAAAGGGAAGAACAGACCAGTGGAAATGTGATTTTAGGATCCCATACCCAGCATCAAAAAAGATAGAAGGCTGGCTTTAGAGCTGAAAAAAAAGTGGAGGGGCTTGATAACTGGCTTATCAACTTTAGAAACAATCAGGCAGACTCAGAAAAGTGAGTTTTTTTTTTTAAAATCCCATGGAAAGTAAAGATCAAGCCTGTGGACATTTATATGGGTGCTTGAATAATGATAGTTAATGAGATAATGTCTGAGTGAGCAAGAAATACCCATATAGAGGCCTGGCTATAAAGTAATATGATTGAATTTTTAGCAACATACTAGAACTTTAGCATACAAATGAGAACAGTTCTGTCTACAGTAGCTTCACAGAAAATTTTCAACTCATTCTCTTATTATGGTCATGGCTCAAAGAATGTTTGGCATTTCTCTTTGGGAACTTGTTGCCTGCATTTTGATTCAGTCCATGCTGCCTATACTCTTTTGAGGGTGAATAAACTTTCTGGAAGCAACTTAATGTCATCTCCAGCTAAACATGGTGAATAAAAATGTCACAGGATCAGGCTTGACTCTGCTGTTTTTTTTCTTTGACAGGTTGAGGAGGGAGTTTAGACAGTGGTAATTCAAAATCAGGGTATAATTTCTGTCTCAAGGTGGTATCGTGCTCTAATTCTCAGCTTGTCAGTAAAATTATTATGAACACAGATAAAGGTGAAGGCTCACAATAACAAAGAAAATCAAGGCTAACCTTTTGTCATTTGCCAACTCTGTTTAGAATTTCATCTAATTATAATAAGGGTGATGTACTTGTTTGAAAAATATAATTTGTGATCTCTAGGTGCCTTGCTGTCAGTTATAGAAAAATATATGCCAATCTAACAAAGTTAGGTAATTTAATGCTTCCTACATGAAGTGGTAGGTTTTGGTGCGGAGAAACATCACATCTGGCCCTACCAGAAATCATGGAAGTTAATCTGATCACTAGAATGCCTTTTTAAAATTAAATTTATTATTATGATTATTATTATTAATTATTTTACCAGGGTTGACTCCCGGTGTCCATTTTCTTTCAATTTTAATTAGATAGGACAAAGAGAAATTGAGAGAGGAAGGAAAGATAGAAAGGGAGAGAGAAAGAAAGACACCTGCAGGCCTGCTTTACCACTCATGAAGCTTCCCTCCTGCAGGTGGGGAGGAAGAGTTTGAACCTGGGTCTTTGTGCATGGTAATGTGTGAGCTTAATCAGGTGCACAACTGTACATTCCCAAATGCCTATTTAAAAATATAATACCTGGGAATGAACCATGCATGTGGAGATAATGCTGTGTAGACTCTGAGCACTAGTTTTTTTTTTTGTTTTTTTTTTTTGCCTCCAGGGTTATTGCTGGGGCTCGGTGCCTGCACCACGAATCCACTGCTCCTGGCAGCCATCTTTTTTCCGTTATTGTTGTTGTTGCTGCTGTTATTGTTTTTGCTGCTGTTGTTGTTGGATAAGACAGAGAGAAATTGAGAGAGGAAGGGAAGATAGAGAGGGGGGAGAGAAAGATAGACACCTGCTTCACCCCTTACAGAGGGGGGCCCTCCTTCATGTGGGGAGCCAGGGGGCTCGAACCAGGATCCTTGCGTGGGTCCTTGTGCTTTGGACTATGTGAGCTTACCACCCAGCTCCCAAGGACTAATGTCTTTAATCTTTTACTTAGAGAAAGAGGTCCTCACACAAGGGTGAGGTATGCAATCTACTAGGAAAGCTATTTACTTCCTGGCCCCCAGTAGAGCTTGTATATTTAGTGAGGCCAGAAATCTTCCAGAAACCATTTGCCAGGAAGTTGCAGCTAAAGAAACCAAAAGGATGCTTGTTTTTTTAGTGTATGCTGGTGATTATAGTTTGCTCTGCTCTGCTTGAGTTTCTGGACCCAAGACACATCTGCTGTGCTGCTCTGCTATCTCCGTTCTAGTTTAGAGAACATAAAGCCAAGCTATAGGTGTGGGGTGATAACTCTAACTCGGTTTACCTGAGCTGTTAAAAAAAAAAAAGTATCTTCTGGGCACCAGAAATTGTAACAAGAGCAATACACATCAGCTTAGGAAACTCTCAGAAGATGAAGTGAGCAATGCCTAGGAGAGAAGGAGGACAACTAAGCCTGTGTTTTTACGAGATTGGGGCTGAGATCTAGATCTTTCTTTGTTCTGGGGCTGAGTAAATAGTGCGAACAATACTGTAAAACAAGAGAGCAGCACTCTAAAGATGCAGGTGATGAATACAACTTTGAAAATGATTTACTTTTGAAACCAGTAGACAAGTTATATTTTTAACTAGGGAGATAATGCATTGTTAGAGTACGGGACTCACGTACCCAAGGACTCTGGGTTGCATCCCTGATGCCAAAGCTGAGCAGGGCTCGGGATTCTCTCACAAGAAAATAAACCTTTTTTTATAAAAAGAATTATATTCTGATTCATACCCCCAGAGAAGAGGTGGAATGTTAGGGGAAGATGACCAAAGGGCTTTGAACTCCAATTCCATCAAGACCCAGAGAGAGATGAGGAAAAAAGGAAGACCATTCGGAAGCAGCAATATGTGTAGATGTGACTTAGAAAGGAAGAGAAGGCAGGACCATAAGGGAAAAATAGATATATTGTTATAGAAATAATAGTCAGGGGGTCGGGCCTAGCGCACATGGCGTGAAGAGCAAAGACCGGTGTAAAGAAGCAGTGAAGCAGGTCTACAGGTGTCCACCTTTTTCTCCCCCTCTCTGTCTTCCCCTCCTCTCTCCTTTTCTCTCTGTCCTATCCAACAATGATGACATCAATAACAACAATAATAATAACCACAACAATGATAAAACAACAAGGGCAACAAAAGGGGAAAAATAGCCTCCAGGAGCAGTGAATTTGTGGTGCAGGCACTGAGCCCCAGCCATAACCCTGGAGGCAAATAATAATAATAATAATAATAATAATAATACTTGAGAGGACTCCTGCAGTTTCCAATGGAGGGAATGAAGACACAGAACTCTGGTGGTGGGAACAGTGTGGAATTATATCCCTGTCATCCCATAATTTTGTAAATCAATATTAAATCACTAATAAAAAGAAAAAAGAGAGAATTATAACCTGAAATCTTTAAGATAGCACAACTTCTTGGGGCAGGGCGGTGGCGTACCTGGCTGAGCGCACATGTTACAGTGCACAAGGACCCGGGTTCGAGCCCCTAGTCCCCACCTGCAGGGGGAAAGCTTTGCAAGTGGTGAAGCAAGTCTGCAGGTGTCTCTCTGTCTCTCTCCCTCTCTATCTCCCCTCCTCCTCTCAATTTCTGGCTATCTCTATCCAATAAATAAATAAATATGATAAAAATTTTTTAAAAGACAACACAATTTCTTCAATAGGGGCAGAACAAAGTTAATGACAGAAAAATGATTGAGACATACTAAAAACTAAAAGAAATTATAATAATGCACAAATCAAATGCAAAAAATTTTGCCTAGAATATAGGGAATAAGTAGAAAAAGATGAAAAGTAATGGTTAGGGGGAAGAATGATCAAATATAAAAAATATAGGTAAACTGAGAAATGTCATGCATGTACAAACTATTGTATTTACTGTTGAATGCAAAGCATTAATTCCCCAATAATGAAATTAAAAAAAAAAACTATAGGTACACTAGCAATCATAATCAATATGGCTGGAATACAAGCAGCATCCAGCATAATTGAAGAACATGTGCATGAATTAATAAAAATCTTACAGTGCACATTGAAAGTCTAGAATCTGTTAGTGCTAAAAACCAAATTCTCATGCTGATATATTTCAAATCATAGAGGTGTAAATACATCCTGCAAACATCTAATCATTTAATTAACTTATTTAAAAAGAAAGGAAAAAAATCAGACTAACTGCAATATTTTCAACTAAAGAAAGTGTCAAAAGATGACAGAGTAAATCTGAAATATTTGGTGCAAGTATTCAATATTCATTTATTAATGAAGGCAACAGCAAGACATGAGTATTACGGACTTCAAAAATATGCCACTGCGGTTACTTCTTGAAAAACCTGAAATCTACTCCATCTGTGTAAATGTTTACTGTATGTATTGCAGATGTTCATGGTGTTTATACTTTCTAAGTAACAAAGTGGAATACACACAAACAATGCACAAAATATATGTGGGTTTAGGAGAATAACAAAAACACAAAATGGCATAAAGGTAATCAAGCACCAGCTATAACAGACACAAATACTTAAAGCTTCTCAATTACAGACCCAGAACTCTCACCTTCCGCACCCCCCCCAATTTTTTTGGCGCATATTCCAAGTGAGGGAGAAATGACAAGGGATGATGACCAGAGGGCTCTGACCTTCAATTCCATCAGTACTCAAAGAGATGAAAAAAGGAAGAACATTCTGAAATAGTAATAGGTGACTTAGAGAGGAAGAGAGGGTAGGACTATAGAAAAAAATGGACAAACATATACAAAGGTAGACAAATAGTTATAGAAATAATGGTCAAAGCAGAGAAGCAATTACAGAAGCCAGAACTCCCACCTTCTACACTCCAAAAAAAAAAAAATTTAACCCATACTCCCAGTGAGGGAGAAATGATAGGTGAAAGATAACCAGGGGGCTCTGAACTCCAACTCCATCAGAATCTAGACAGAGAAGAGGGAAAAAGGAGGGACATTTGACTGCAGTAATAGGTATAGGTGTGACTTGGAAAGGAAGAGAAGATGGGACCATGGTGGGGGGGGGAGGGAATATATATATAAGTATAGACAGATAGTTGTAGAAATAACAGTTAATCCGTATCTGCAGGAAGCATTAGGAATGTGTAACTCTGGTGGTGAGAACTGTACAGAGTTGTACTACTGTTATCTTGTAATTTTTTTAAATAAATATTAAATCACCAATAAAACTAAAAAACAACAACAAAAAAAGAAATAATGGTCAACCTATATTTGTGATCTTCGGAGAACTACTGCAGTTTCCAGTGGAAAGAATGGCAAAAAGAACTCTGATGGTGGGAAATAGTGCAGATTTATATCCCTGTTACCTTATAATTTTGCAAATCAATATTAAGTCACTAATAAACTAAAAGAGAGGTTTGTGCACCAAAAGGCAGGCATCCCTCCAACGAGCTATACCTCCAGCCCCTGATATACAGTATTTAGAAGGACAGGTTCAATTGAAATGCATTGGTTTCCAGTCAAGTCTCAACTACATCCTATTCCATGACCTCACAAAGGTTTCTTCATTTCTCTAAGTCTCAGTGTCTCCATAAAAGATTAAAAGTGGGAGACTGGGTGGTGGCACACACAACTGAGTGAACACATTATCACGTACAAAGAACCATGTTCACGTCTCCATTCCCCACCTGCAGGGGGGTAGCTTCACAAATGGTAAAGCAGTGCTGAAAGTGTCTCTCTCTCTCCCTGTCTCCCTTCCTCTATTTCTCTCTGTCCTATCAAAAAGTAACAATGATAAAAATTGGTAATTGTTTAAAAAATAATAATAATTAAAGCTTCTTAGGGGACAGGTGGTGACCTGGCTAAGTGCACATGTTATAATACGTAAGGACCTGGGTTCAAGTCTCTGGTCCCCACGTGTAGGGGGAAACTTCACGAGTGGTGAAGCAGTGCTTCAATTGTCTCCTCTCTCTCTTTTCTTTCCTTTTCATTTCTTTTTTCTTTCTTTCTTTTTTCCTTTTTTTTTTTTGCCTCCAGGGTTATTGCTGGGGCTCAGTGCCTGAACTATGAATCCACTGTTCCTGGAGGCTATTTTTTCCCTCTTGTTGCCCTTTTTGTTCATCGTTGTTGTTATTAGTATTGTTGTTATTATTGTTGTTGTTGTTAGATAGGACAGAGAGAAATGGAGAGAGGAGGGGAAGACAGAGAGGGGGAGAGAAAGATAGACACCTGCAGACCTGCTTCACCACTTGTGAAGCAACTCCCCTGCAGGTGGGGAGCCGGGGGGCTCGAACCGGGATCCTTATGCCTGTCCTTGTGCTTTGTGCGCTTAACCCGCTGCACTACTGCCCGACCTCTTCTCTCTTTTCTATCTGAGGTTCTATGTGTCTCTATCCAATAAATGAATAAATTAATAAATAAATATCAATGCTTTTAAAAGTAAATCTATTTGTCTGTTAGATTTTAATAACTATACCTAGATATTGATCATAGGAGGAAAACACACCAAGTCTTTAAAGTTAAAAAATAAAATGTACCTTTCTAGATGGAAATAACAAAACAACAAAGATGTCAAGTTAAGTTTCAGGCTAAGCAGAATAAAAGGTAAAAGCATTATGCAGCTCAACGATACAAAAATAAGAACTTTATATACATGTGTCAATATTTACCAAGCAGGAACTCAGTGACAAACTATAATCTGTTAGCTTTTTAGAGACTTTAATACAACTCTGTCAGAGAAAGCATGTCAAAACAAATGATGTGTAGAATTTGAATGATCTAATTAATAAAATTAATTTGATAAAATATATTGAACTTTATACCTTACAGAATTTATTTTCTTTCCAATTAGCCACACTGTAATTACAAAAATCAATTTCACTATGCCTCCAAGAGAGCTTTGATGTATTTAAAGAAGCAGAAATCATGCAGACTAGCCACTTATGCACAATGAAATGAAACTGGAAAATAATTGCAACTTTCCGCAAACATTTGGACTCTAATGCTGTTCCATTAAATTACCTTTAGTTCCCCAGTTAAATGAAGTTATAATTCATGGATTATGAACAATCCATATTATGGGATGTAGCTACAGCTATGCTCAGAGGCAAACTTATAATTTGAAATACTTTTCTTAGTAAGACACAAAGAATGCAAATGGACAGTTGTACCCCCTTTGGAAGATGGTATGGAGAGTCCTTAAACAAATAAAAAGGAAATTGCTGTATGACCTGGCACTACCACTCTTAGGCATTTACCCAAAAGACACACAAACACTTATCCAAAAGGATATATGTACCCCCTATATTCATAGCTGCATTATTCACAGTGGCCAAAGAGTAGAAGGTGCCTAAATGCCCATCGATAGATGACTGGCTAAAGAAGCTATAGGATATATATTCTATAGAGTATTATTCTGCAATCAAAAAAGATGAACTGGAGATTATTATGCTTAGTGAAATAAGCAGAGATGAGAGACAACTACAGGGTGGTTTCACTCATGTGGACTTTAGAGAGCTGATATACATGAATCTGCAAAAAAAAAAAAAAAGCAAATTCCTTCTAAGACTTGTAAACACTGTGGTGGTTATCTTTCGGAGGCAGGAGGGTGGGGATACAGAACTTTGGTGGTGGGCGTAGTGTGGACAATGTCCTGAATCCTACAATTTTCTAACCCAGTATAATCACAGACAAAAAGAAAATGTCCAGTTACCTCAACAATTTAATTTTTTCTTCTAGACTAGGTCTCCTGCCCTACTCTCTCTTTACTCATTTTTCTCAGTGAAGGAAAGTTATTTGCTTGCTTGTTTTGTTTTGTTTGCTTTTTTAACCAGAGCACTGCTCAGCTCTGGTGATGTGGGGGATTGAACCTGGGATTTCAGAGCCTCAGGCATGAGAGTCTTTTAGGGCCTAAGTCTGTCCAGTTAAGTCCATTTGGTTGTAGTTCTGAGTAGAGTTTCTTTTTGTTCCTTCATTTGTTTGTTATAAAAGTAAGAGAATAAGAAAGAGAACCAGAGCATCAATGTAGCACATGATATACCAATGGTTGAACTGAGGACCTCATATTTGAGAGTCCAAGGCTTTTATTCAGTGCACCACCTCCTGGATACCACTGAGTAGTGAGTATTTTTATTGATTGATTTTATTACCAGAGCACTGCTCAGCTTTGGTTTATGGCAGCGTGGGGGATTGAACCTGTGGTTTTGGAGCCTCAAGTATGAGAATCTCTTTGTATAACCACTATGCTATCTTGCTCAAGCCCTCAGTATAGTTTCTTATGTCATTTAATTAGTAGGAACATTGATTTCCATTTCTATTTCCTATGTTTCAGTCTCCATTTAGTTCTTGGGAGGGAGATATGGACCCACTAGTACTTTTACAAACTTATGGAAATAGAGGAGACAGCATAATGGTTATGAAAAAGTTTCTCATGCCTGATGCTCTGAGGTCCCAGGTGTCACTATCACCAGAACCCAGAGTTAAGCAGTGCTCTGTTGTCTTTCTATTTCTCATACTAAAAAAAGAAAACAAAGGAAATATTTTTAAAAGAGGATGCATTGATTTGGCAATCCCAAATTAGTATCTTTGGCAGAATAAACAGTGACATAGTCAAGCTACTAGGAAGCCACACTGTTCATTCATTTAATAAATGTTTGTTGAACTCCTACTATGTGCCAGGCAGTCTATATGAATTGAGGGGAGGACAGTAGACAAGAGAGGCACAATTATTCTTCTCATGGAACTCATAACCTGGTGAAGGAATACAGTCCCACAAGCAGTACACGAAATTATACCATATAGATAGTGATCATTTTATGGTGGGAGAAAATACTTTTTGAGGAATTAAAAGGTGCTCAGTATTCCTAGAGCACAGAATTTGAAGAGATGATTGGTGAAAGAGCAAATGGGAATTCAGTGGAAATGCCATCACACAGGACCTTCTAAGTCCAAGGAATCTGAAATGAGGGGCCATGAAGAGGTTTCAAGAAGGGATAGGCATAGTTAGACTATCATTTTGGGAAAATTACTCAAATCATGATATCATAAGTGCTTTAAAGAGGGCAAAACTGGAATGTGGTCCATTTGAAAGTCTATCTCTTAAATCCATCCACCATTTTCTTCTCCCTGTCAATTGCCCAAATTGGTCTGTCCTAGGAAATTGACAAAGGGGAGAAGATAAAGGTGAGTAGATTTGAGATATATGCAAGTGGCGGAAAATGCAGGGCCTTGTCACTGATTAGAGGTGGGGAGTCAGGGAGAGAAGAGTCACAGCTGATGCCAAACTTCCTGGATTGGACAACTGAGTAGATGGATGGTGATGCCTCCCATTGAGGGGGAGGGGGCAAAGGAGAAGGAGGATTCAGAGAGAGCAATTAAACCTCAGTTTTGGATGTGTGGAGCTTGAGAGAACTCCATATAGAAATGTCACCTGGGCAGATGAATAAATTGGTCAAAAGATTAGGAGAGAGATCTGGGCTACAGTCATAATTAAAAAAAAATTTTTTTAGCTTAGAATTATCAGCCAAAGGCGTGCTCTGGGAAGATACTGTATAAAGAGTAAAGTCAGCAATTACTGCTCTGTCATATCAGGAAAACTGCTGAATTGCCTCAGTTTACCTATACACATGAGGACCTTAAGGGAGTAGGGGCTGAACTAATTTGGATCATTAGCTTATCTAGTAAATAACAGTGCCTGCTCTCCATATGAAAATCCATTGGTCAAATATCTGTGTATTCGTGTTTGAATTATTTTATTTACTATTTATTGGATAGAGACAGAAATTCAGAGGGAATGGGGTGATAAGAGGGAAAGAGAGGGAAAGAGGAAGAGAGGGAGATGGAGGGAAGGAGAGAAAGAGAGAGAGACAGAGACCTGCAGGTGGGGGACCTGAGGTTTGAACTTGGGCTTTCACACACTGCAACATGTGTGCTCAACCAGGTGTGCCACTACCCAGTCCCCTGGGTTTTAATTCTTGAATTTTGAGGTGAAGTTCACTTCTCTATTCCCGGGTCCAATGCATGACATGGTTGATAGGTCCAAGCTGATTTTGTGAGCCAGTCAAAAGATAACTAAACTGCAATAAGTAAGAAGCAAAGTGTAGATGGCTTTGATAGAACTCTGACGTGCTCTGTTTCACACATATAGGTAGGCCTACGACTGTGTATGAATTTGGGGTCCAGTCCAGGAGTCTGCTTGGAAGAATAATGCTGGGAAATTGTGCAGATGCAGTCAAATCTGCCATGTTGCCCCCTCAGAACAAGATGAAGCATACCTGCAGCTAGATAGACCATGTACCTTAGTATTCTGACTTAAGATATGTTTGATTCCAATTCCTTTAGGATGTTGTGATAGACTGATTGTCATAGACAGAAATGGCTGAGTCATAGTGCAGATGATCAAGGCTATCTTGCCGTAGACCAGTTCTTCTTCTTTTTTTTTTTTTCTTTTTCTGGAAAATTAAGTAGGTGGCTTAATTAGTGTACACTGAGTAGGAGTGAGTCATGATCAGTTAAAACCTTTTTGTTCTCTTGGGCCACACCCACCTAATCTTCAGACTGATAAAGACATGAATACATTACACCAAATAAAAGGTCTGGGCGGGCAGCTCCCTCATTTCTGTCCTGATTGCCTTCTTCTTTCTCCTTCTGCCTTTCTCTCCTTTTTATTTTCCCTTTTCTCTACTTCCTTGCTTTACTGGAGAGCTTTCGAGATGGAGTTGGTGGTTGCAACAGTGGCAAAATGAAATCTTAAGGGAATTACCGAGATTGGTAACATAAGTAAGAACAAATATTATTTGCCCCACCAAGTACCTTGTTCAGCAATACATCATCCTACCAGGAAAGAAACAATTGTTATACTTCTGAAAGACAGGTGGGTGGAGTGAAGTGATGTTTCAGTAAATACCCGAGAAGGTCAAGGACTTTACAGAAAGGTATTTGTGTGAATTAAATGCAATATTAAATTAGCATTGGTAAAGATGTTCAAAACACTATGTCCTAGAATTGTGAGCACTAATCATTAGCAGTACCCATAAAATGCCTCAGTTAAAAAAAAGAAAGAATGTAGTGTTCTCATGCAACAGAACCAAGGACTCTAAAGGGAGGAGGTGGGAGGAGGTCAAGTGAGTGTTGGGGATGCAGTACAGGATGGTGGAAGAAAACTGCAGTTGTGGTGGGAGTGGTAAGCAGACATCTATCACACAGAGATAAGAAATTGTACACATGGGGGCTGAGTGGTGGCACACCTGGTTGAGTGTCCATGTCACAATGCACAAGGACCAGGGTTCAAGCTCCCAGTCCCCACCTGCAGGGGGAAAGTTTTGCAAGTGGTAAAGCAGTGTTGTAGGTGTCTTTCTTTCTCCCTCTCTATGACCACCTTCCCTCTTGATTTCTGGCTGTCTCTATCCAATATATAAATAAATATTATTTAAACTTTAAAGAAATGTACACATGTGACACAACTGTATGGTAGATCATTATTTTCCTCAATAAAAATCAGAGCATGGATATATATAACAATGGTCACATCTTAGGGATCACTTCCTCTAAATAAAAATGAAGACCTAGTCAGTGAAATTTTTGCTCTAAGTTAAAAATCGATAATGACCTTCTGCCACCTTTGTGTTAACGCTGTGTTTTTAATGAACATGGTCCTCAAATACAGACTTGAGGGTCTGAGTGCCATGGCTAAATACTAATTATATAAACAACAAGTGAAAGAAGTTTGTAACAGCTTAGTGAGCCAGCCGACAGAAAAAAGGTGACTCACAGTCTGGAGGCAAGCATATGCCAGATCCAACTGTACTTATATGCCAGTCAGATCCCTGATTGGGCATGTAGTCAATACAGGTATAGGACTTTGTTCTGTCATGAATATGGATCTAGAAAGAAAGGTATCAGGGCTATACATACCATCAGTGGTTTGACATCTCACATTTATAGAATACCTATTGGGAGTCAGATAGTATGCTGGCTCATGGGGATAGATTAAAGACCTGAAACATTTTTTTTAGTCTAGCCAGGGAAGCCTTTGTAACAATGAGAATAGTTCAAATTATGAAGAGTGTTTATTGTTGCAACAGGAAGTTGAAATGTTATCACAATAGTCTGCAGTGAGTACCCCCCCTCAACACTTCATCTGCAGTATTCCAGCCTTTAGGTCCATGATTGTTCAGTAATTTGTTTGGTTTTGTATGTTAACTCTTTTTTCAGCCACCAGGCTCCAGATGCCAGCATGATGCCAACCAGACTTCCCTGGACAGATGACTCTACCAATGTGTCCTGGAGCTCCGCTTCCCCAGAGCCCCACCCTACTAGGGAAAGAGAGAGGCAGGCTGGGAGTATGGATCAACCAGTCAACGCCCATGTTCAGTGGGGAAGCAATTACAGAAGCCAGACCTTCCACCTTCTGCAACCCACAATGACCTTGGACCCATACTGCCAGAGGGATAAAGAATAGGAAAGCTATCAGAGGAGGGGGTGGGATACAGAGTTCTGGTGGTGGCAATTGTGTGGAGTTGTACCCCTTTTATCCTATATGGTTTTGTTAACGTCTCCTTTTTTAAAATAAATTAAAAAAATCTTAAAAAAGGAAAATAGCAGAACAAGAACTTGAAAAAAATGTTATCCTGTATGCAATAGAGAGCCATTGAAAGTTTTAAGCAAGGGAGATTAGTCATGCATTTTGAGGTTGGGGTGGCAAAGAACATTCTGTTGAGAGAAAACAGCAAGGGTAAAGACTTTCAAGATGGTGTGTCCATGACCTGTGTACAGACAAGCATGAAGACCAGTGTGTCTGGGATATGAGGGAGGCAGTACTAGGTCAGAGTCAGATCATGTAGCGTCTTAGGAACCATAGTAAAAAGAGTGTGTTTTATTTTGGCTTGTTGAGTATGTCTGGCAAACACGTACACTATAAGGAAACGTGTGGAGACAAGAAACTAGTAAGGAGACCACTTTTAGAAGTCCAGAGGGGTAGCTGTTGGCTTGGATATTTCTTCTGACAAATTTATATATCTATGTATCTGTTATCACAGTCATAAAGTAGAACAGTGTAACCATTCTACAATCACCTCATGAGGCCTTTCTGTAATCATGCTATCTCCCCAAACTCCAAAAGCTCTGGCAATCACTGTTATTATTTGACTCTAAAGTTTTATATTTTCCAGACTTTAAGATAAATGAAATCAGACAGTATGTATGTGGCCTTTTGTAGCTAGTTTCTTTTCTTAAACAAAAGGTATTCGATGCTCATCCCTGATGTTTGTTTATTGAATAGAGATAGAAAGAAATCAAGGGGATGGGGTAGAAAGAGAGGTAGAACTACCACTACAGCTTCCGGTGGGAAGCAGGTGAGGGCTAGGGGCTAGGGGCTTGAACATGGGTCCTTGTGCACTGTAACATGTATATTCAAGGTGTGCCACCTTTCAACCCCTCATACCTAATATTTTGTGAACCAATTATTGTTTGTTTTACCAGAGCACTGTGACCAGCTCTGGATTATGGGGGTGATGATGATTGAACCTGGGACTTCAGAGCCTCAGTCATGAAAGTCTCTGCATAACCATTATGCTATCTATCCCCACCCTTCATTCCCTTTTCACTGGTAAGTAGAATTCCATTTCTGTATATATTACAGTTTGTCTCTCTATTCACTATAATATTTAGGTTTTCTCCCCAGATTTTGGTGACCATGATTAATGCTACTATAAACATTTACATATAGACTCATATGAAATATGCTTTCTTTTCCTTTGGGTAAATATTGGAAGTGGAATTTGTATATATGGTAAATGAATTGTTTTCAACTTTATAGTGAACTGCCAAATTCCTCTGAAGTGTGCTCCATTTTGCTTTCTTGCCAGTAATACATGAGCACTCCATTTGCTCTGCATCTTTTATCAGCATTTGGTATTGTCGGTATTTTATATTTTAGCCATCTTGTGGATATGAAGTGGTATCTCACTGTGGTTTGAATTTTCACTTTTCTGAGTATTAATGCTGTTGTGCAAAGCAGAGCCATAAAGATTTATTAGTTGAATGGGTGTGGAATGTGAAAAAGTGAGGAGTCAGGAATGATGTCAAGGCTGCTAGAAAAATGACAATGGAGAGAATTTAGAAACAGAGTTGGTATGACACAATTTCAGTGGCTCAGGACAAACTCAGAAGTAATGGTTAGGAAGAGAAAGTGATTATTGCTATTGGGGAGAAGCAGTGTGATAGCACATTGCTATCCCACTCTCCCATCAGGAACCACAAATGAGATTTATTCAGAGCAGATAGAAGTGAAGATGATTAAAGAACTTTTATGAGTGTTGTGTGGGTGGAAAATGAAAGGTGTCACCATCAAGGAAAGACATTTCAGTCTGGGAAAAGCAGGCTCCTGTTAACATCTCAGGGATATGATTCACTGTGGAAACCTGAAACCTGTTTTACAGCCATGGTGGGTGGAGGCCTGGGTTGAGTTCTTTTTATGGACACAAAGAACAGAGAGAAGTTTATGGATTGGATAATAGAACCTGGCACCTGGGGATAATGGATCATAATGTCATCTTGAATAAGTAAGCTTAAGGAAAGAATGACACTCATCCTCACCTAGAAGAAACACAAGAAAACTACCAAAGCAAGGGGATTTGCTAGAAATGTGTAATTCTGGGTTCTCCAACTGGTTTCTCAGGGGGGGTCTACAATGATCAACCATGTGTAAAATGTCAAATAGCTCTGGTTTAGTTCCAGGTGATGTTGATGTAAGAGAAAGGTTATCTGGGAGTTTGCTGATTCTAGTGCCGTGGCTATAGGTTGGTGATGTTGTGGGAAAATGGACATGTTTATACACTAATTGTGGGAATGCAAACCAGTACAGCTATTATGGAAAATAGTGTGGAGGTTCATAAAAAAAATAAGACTGGAGAGACCTGAGAGAAAGTGTTGGACTCTCAAGCATGAGTAATACTATGGGTTTTCCCCCCACCTTTCAAATTAATACATAAATAACTCCTTTAAAAGTCAATACCTGAGCTACCTTATGATCTAAAACTCCCCCTTCTGAATATATATCATCAGGACATGGAAATGATGTACCCAGGGAGGGACATGTCTTAAATATGTGACACCACATATGCCAAAATGATAGGGTCTTCTGGCTTCTCTCTTTCTTACTCTTATAAAAGAAATGCATATATTTTTAAAAACAAAGGGAATGAAATAATTTCCTGAAAGTGATAACTGTAACTTCATCTTTATAGAAGTATTGTTCACAGCAGCCATGATATGGAAGCAATTAAGTTACATCTACAGATGAATGGGTTATGAAAACACACACACACACACATACACACACACATACACACACACACACACACACACACACATACAGAAAACATATGGAAGCAACCTAAATGCTCATCAACAGATGACTAGATAAAAATTTTATGGGCTATATACTCAATGGAGTAACTTTAAGAAAGTCAATATCATGTCCTTTGGGACATAATGGATGGAACTAGAGGTGATTTTACTTAGTGAAGTAAGGAAGGAAGTGAAAGGCAACTATGGCGTGGTTTCACTTATATGTGAAATATTGAGAATTGAAACACATGAATGTGCAAAAAAAAAAAAGAAAAAGAAAACCAACTGTCTCTAATCTAAGACTTTGGGAGAACTGTAATGATTATCAGTGGGAGGGGAGTGAGGGGGCACAGAATTTTGTTGATAGTGTGGAGCTATATCCTTTTTGTTTTATAATCTTGTAAATTATTAATAAAAATAAACATGATATATATAAACATATAAACATATAAAAACATGATAGACATATCTATCTATCTATCTATCTATCTATCTATCTATCTATCTATCTATCTATCTATCTATCCATCCATCCATCTATCCATTCAGGTATCTACCTATCTACCTACCTACCTACCTACCTACCCACCTTGGTTTGTTGATGTAAGTCATTCTTTCAGATGTGAGATGGTATCTCAGTGTAGTTTTAATTTGCATTTCTCTAATGATAAGTGGAGTGGAACATTTCTTTACGCATCACAAGACCTTTTTCTTTTGCCTCCAAGACTATCACTGGGAAACCACTGTTTCCGGTGGCCATTTTTTGTTTTTCTTTTCATTCACTAGAAGTGAAAAGAGAAATTAAGAGGGGTAAGGGGGATGGAGAAGGAGAGAGAAAGAGACACCAACAGACCTACTTCACCACTCATTAAGCATTCTCCCTGAAGGTGGGGAACGAGGGCTCGATCCCGGGTCCTTGTTCATATGTGTGCGCTTAACCAGGTGTGCGACCACCCAGCCCCAAGCTTTATAGCTCTTTGTTTGTTTGTTTGTTTGTTTTGTGCCTCCAGGGTTATTGTTGGGACTCGGTGCCTGCACTACGAATCTATTGTTCCTGAAAGCCATTTTTCCCATTTTGTTGCCCTTGTTGTTGCTGGATAGGACAGAGAGAAATGGAGAGAGGAGGGGAAGACAGAGAAGGGGAGAGAAATAGATAGATACCTGCAGACCTGCTTCACTGCTTGTGAAGAGAACCCCCTACAGGTGGGCTCGAACCGGGATCCTTAGGCTGCTCCTTGCGTTTTGCGCCATGTGCCCTTAACCCTCTGTGCTACCGCCCGGGCCCTGCTTTATAGCTCTTTAATGCTATTTATTCTCCTTCACCTTTTGAATACCATAAACATTTAATTCTTCATATATTTTATATCTAATGGTAAAATTTTAAATCTTTAAAAATTGCATTTGTTTAGATTTAGTCACATATTTATAATTTCTAGTACTTTTTTTTTCATCTTGGCTTTTTCCCCCTTCTATCTGGGATCTTTCTCCTTTTGTTTGAAAAATTCCTTTTAATGCTTATTTTAGTGAAATTTTGCTGGAATTATCTTATCATATTAAGAATATTTGTTTTGCTTTTCTTTTTTAAAAATAGTTTCAATAATCACACAATTCTATGTTGATATTTTTCTAAGCATTTTAAAAATACCATCACATTGTCTTCTGGTTTCCATGGTTTCTTTTGAAAAAATGATTGTTGGTATTATTACTATTTTGATGTTACTATATCTTTTTTCCCTCTGGAATTTTTAAAAAAGTTTTTAATTATTTAAAAAAGGAGACATTAATAAAACCATAGGATAAGAGGGGTACAACTCCACACAATTGCCACCACCAGAACTCTGTATCCCATCCCCTCCCCTGATAGCTTTCCTACTCTTTATCCCTCTGGCAGTATGGGCCCAAGGTCATTGTAGGATGCAGAAGGTGGAAGGTCTGGCTTCTGTAATTGCTTCCCCACTGAACATGGGCGTTGACTGGTTGATCCATACTCCCAGCCTGCCTCTCTCTGTCTCTAGTAGGGTGGGGCTCTGGGGAAGCAGAGCTCCAGGACATATTGGTGGGGTCATCTGCCCGGGAAGTCTGGTCAGCATCCTGCTAGCATGTGGAACCTGGTGGCTGAAAAGAGAGTTAACATACAAAGCCAAACAAATTGTTGACCAATCATGGACCTAAAGGCTAAAATAGTGCAGATGAAGTGTGTGTGTGGGTTCCTCCATTTTGTAGATAGCTAGTAGGCATATTTTAGTTATATTTCAAAGGGCCTATAGCTATACTAGTTTTTTTTTCTTTTTCCCCTTGAGCCTGAAATGTAATATGCAGGTGGATTCAAGTTATTGTCTGGAGAGATGATGTCATGGCTGGAAAAGGGACAGAGAGCTGGATCAGAGAAGAGAGTAGCTCCCTAATATGGGGAAGGGATATAAATATTGTTGACTATAAACCTTACTGACTTGAATTGGTCTGGGGCCCATATTCAGTTTAGGAGCCTATGTGACCTCTGCATCCCTATAGATCTGAGCTCACATTCTATGGTCATCAGTAGGAACGTTCCAAGCTGCCCCAATATTGACCCATCTTCCTCAGGTGTAGCATAGAGAATGTTGTCCATCCTCCCTTTGGAGGATGGAACATTCTCTACTATTGTTGATCCAAGTTGAGGGAAAGGTCCTATGTGGGGCCCACAAAGGGGTCTTTTTTGTTCTTGATAGAGATGATCTGTAACAATGGAGAGAGGGATTTATTTGGGGTCTAGGCCCATCATGTCTGTTTGGGAATCTCAGGACTCCCAGAATAGGGACCCAGCTGATGGGGTGGCCTGATAGTGACTAAAGAGTCATCATTAAAGTATGCCAGTCTCTTGCCCTTATTCAGTTTTTGAAGTCCTTGCTTTGCTAAGGTTAGCTTTGGAGTGAGTGAGAGAACTGTAACAGGAAGCAGGTGAGAAGGGTATCTAAGTCTAATTAGATACTGACTCACCGCAGACTATTGTGTACTTTTGCTTTCAGGTATATATTTTGCCCTAGTTTATGGATACATGTGAACATAGGCTCTATCTCAGAGGACCTAGTCTATATCTAGGTTTTGGGACTTTGTCAGGAAGTGAACCACCTGGAATGGAATTAGAGAATACTATGAAAAGAAAGGTCTCACCCTAGTAATGAAGCTGAAGGGTTGTCATTCCACACCTGAAGTCTCTGGACACAGTCTGAAGTGAAGCATGCTGGGGTGGTACTCATTGCATTGATCCCAACCTAGTTGGGATCGGCGGATGCAATATTATTTGGTATGAACTGAGAGAAGCATGCAGGAAAGTGTGCCCCACCCTAAGGTTCCAGGACTGGGGGAAATATAGGCTCTATAGTGGAAATGTGAGGTTCCTGCTGTCTTAGGGTTCAAGAAGACAATAGATAGTTATTGTTATAATCACATTATTTGGTAATTGGGTTAACTTTGAAAAATCTTTTTGTTAGGATTTGCTGTATAATACCCAACATCACCATAATTTATGTCCTTTATAGTGTTTTGAGCATGAATGGGTGTTGGATTTTTTCAAAGGCTTTCTTTGCATCTATTGAGATAATTTTGTGGTGTTTGGTTTTGTTTTTATTGATGTGGTAAATGACAGTGATTGATTTACGTATGATGAACCAGCCTTATGTATGTTGAAGCCAATACCATTTAACCAAACAACAACTCCAGTCCAAGAAAAAAATAGCAACCAAACAAAAGAAAGAGACAGGAAAAAAGGAAAAACAAGAATAGACAATTATGCAAATCTACTGTCCACTATAAATTCTATGGTTAGAAAGGAGAGAAAGAGATGTAGAGAAGACACACACACATAGAGTCCACTCGAGTCAGATTTCTTCCCCAAAACAATTCACAAGCGAGTGTCAGTGAATTCATAAAACAAAAGAATGAGGAAGGAAGAAAAGAATAAAAAAAAGAAAGGAAGGGTGAAAGAAAGAAAGAAGAAAAAAGGAAGAGCAGTAAGAGTTTTTTTTTTTTTTTTTAATTAGCTAGGAGGAAGGAAAAAGGAGAGTGGAGAGAAGAGGTAGAGAGTAGAGAGAAACAAGTTCCTCCCACAATGGATAGGACACCCAGTCACCTAGCAATGGAAAAAAAAACAACAATTAATTTTGGTCAACCTGAAGTAGGTGGATGGAAAAGGGACATGTGCATATAATAATAGTAGTAGTAAAATAAAATAAAATAGAGTAGAAAACCCCTAACAGTCAGTCTGCAGCTTGGACTGCTGAATTGGCTGCAGGAAGCCTGAGCAAAGAGAGCAAATTGTAAGAAGTTATCAAAAAAAAAAAAATCCCTCCAGGTAGTCTTTCCAGGCAGGGATGAAGCTCTGATTGGTCAGATATTTTGTCACTCAAATAGAGCTCCAGCCATTTAAAAACAAAAGAGAAGTTAAAGGAAGAGACTTGAAATGACACCCCTGGTGAGCCAGGGATCTTGGTAAACAAAATAGCTCAGTGGGGAGCCTGCTAGGATGGTTGTGCTGCCCCTGGGTGCTGATACTGGGGTGTGGGGAGGGGGTGAGTTCACAAATAATCAAAGGATTTTCCTTTGTCCCCCTGACCTCCATTTGTCAGCCCAAGAGAGAGTTATGGGACTGTATTTTGGTGTCACTCTGACCAGCCCATGTTCACCCTCCTCCAAAGTTGCCATCTTTGCTCCGCCCCCTCCCTGGAAATTTTAATGTTTCTCTCTAGGAGTTTTATTATGAATTTACTTCGTATTTATACTAATGAGTTTATAGTGATTCTTGAATTGATATTGCCATGTACTTTTATTTAAATTTTGGAAAATCTTAGCCAGTGATTTTCAATGATAATTTTTGTTTTATCTATTTTCCCAAAACCCTAATTGTATATATTAAATTTCTTTTATCTTATTCCATGTCTATTTCCTGAATCTTCACAGTTTTTCTCTCAATTATGGATATTTTACTGACTTATATTCCAGCTCACTAGTTCTTTTCTTCTGCCACAGAATTTGTCTATTGATCGCCCCCCCCCCAGCACTGCTCTGCTCTTGTTTATGCTGGTGCTGGGGATTGAACCTGGGACTTCTGGTCCTTAAGACACAAACATCTTTTGTAACCACTATGCTATCTCCTTAGTTGTATCTATTGAATTCTTAACTAACCAACTCTATTTCTCAGTTCTAGAATCCTATTTGGTCTTTAAAAGTATATACATTTCATTCCTGTGGTGAAATTTTTCATCTTTTTATAAGCATATTATTCAAAGTTATTTTAAATTCTTCATCAGATAATTCCAATACTTTAAGTACCTATTCAGCTATTTTTACTATATGGATTTATTTTTGATATTCAGGGGTTTATTCATGTTTCTTAATGGGTCAAGCAATTCTTTTAAATCAGATGCAAAACATGTATGAACACTTACAAGTGTTTCAACTGCTGTCACTTTTTCCTTACAGTCATCTCACCTTGATCCAGTTGATGGCAGGTGTCAGCCTTTGTCATGGTGGATCTATTTCAAGGTTACTTTTTCTTGCAGTGTATCATCCTTTGACTCAGAGTTTTTCACTTCTGGAATCTCAGTTTAAATTCCCACATATCTGAAAGAACCACCACACTTTGCTTAATCCCAACTTAATTCTTTGATTCCTTACTACTATCAGATTTGTGATAGTGGAGGAGGACCTAGGCTGGGGGTGAGAGTGTTTTGCAGAAAAATTGAGAAATTTTACACATGTACCAACAACTGTAGTTATATAAGCCATTAGTAATTCCAAAAAATTAAAAATAAAAACCTATAAAAATTATCATGTTTTCTATTATCTTCAGTCTCCCACATGTTGCTTTCTACTGGATGTCTGGGACTCTCTTTTTGAGTATGAACTAAACTTAGGGGTCAGTAAACATTCAAGGTCAAACTGATTCGAGAGTTTGTTTTATGGGTAACTTGCTTCCTACTGTTTGAATTCTGGTCTCCTTGGAAACCCCAAACTTTGACTTTCTATTCTGCAAATGGAGAAATTTTCACAAATTCCAACTAGTGCTTTCTGTTCTCAGCATAGAGAATTAGCAAATATCATACAGGGAAAGTAAAAACTGGGGGGGGGGGGGTTGGGTGGTGGCGCACCTGGTTGAGTGCACACGTTACATGTTTGAGCCCCCGGTCCCCATCTGCAGGAGGAAAGCTTCATGTGCAGTGAAGCAGGTCTGCAGGTGTCTTTATTTCTCTCTCCCTCTCTATCTCCCCCTTCCCTTTCGATTTCTGGCTGTCTCTATCCAATAATAAATAAATAAATAATAATAAAGAAAGAAAAGTCAAAAATGAATGAGTGTACTTCCCTGAAATTTTGATCCTTAGAGTACCTTGTTCTTTTCAACTCACAGGTATTTTTATGTATTTGCACCAGTTTTACAATGGTTCTTGGCAGAAGACAAGTTGCTTCTTTGTGACTGAAAACTGAGGTCCATTGCCTTGTGCTTTTTGATATGTTTCATTCTTGACATTAAACATTCATCAGTATGGGTCTCAAAACTGACTCCTCATGTAAATGTCATCTCTTAGTCTTTAGTTATTTGTTTGATGGAACTAGAGTCTCACGCATGTGTGGTTTAACCTTTCTGGACTACTTGTTTTATGGGGGGGGGGCAGGAGAAAGAGAAGAGAGAGGAGATACCACAGCATTGAAGCTTCCTCTGTTGCCATAACATGTTCCATGTGGTGCTAGGGCTTGAACTGAGCTACACTCATTGGTGAGCTATCTTTTTGCCCCTCCCCATTCATTTTTTTTTAAAGTGAATAAAGATCATGCTTCCCAGAAGGTCTCATTTTGAACTGTGGATGACCATCATTAGGAGCTGCTTTTATTCTCTTTTTGTCATTTTATCGTCTCACTGGGAGTTAATGATTTAGAGTATAGTCACTGATTTCTCATCTCCCCATGATAAATGTCTGCAAAACACTCTCACCCCCAACTTAGGTCATTTTCCAACACTGTTCACCAGGTCACCAAACTGCATATTTAAAAAGAGAATTTCAGGAGCCAGGTGGTGGTGCACCTGGTTAAGTGCACATATCAGTGTGAAGCACCCAGGTCCAAGCTCCTAGTCCCCACCTTCAGGGGGAAAGTGTCACAAGTGATAAATCAGGGCTGTAAGTCTCTCCCTGTATCTTTCTCTCTATATCTCCCTCCCCTCTCTATTTGTCTCTGACTCTAATAGTAAATAAATATATATTAAACAAAATCTTTAAGAGAAAGAGAGAGAGAGAGGGAGAGAGCGAGAGATACAGAGAGAGACAGAGAGAGAATTTCTACCATCATGAATTCCCTACCATCATGATGGTAGAAATTCTCTTTCTAACATTGCAGTTTTTCTCTAGAATGTGGTGGACCTTGTATAGAAACAGCAGAATGAAGCCTCACTGTTTACTCGCTTTTCAGATTAAAAGGCCAAATTCTCCTAACTTCTCTGGTAGGAAGGACTTGCTACCCCACTGGCCTCCCACTGGGTCACTCTTACTGTATTATGCTTCCTCTGGGGTGGAATAACAATTTTCAGGGAGCAAAGCTATCTGTAGGGACTAAGAAATTCTGGTTCTCTCATTCATAGTTTGTATTTGCCAGAAAAATTTCTTAGACTTGCTTTAGATCTGAATGGAAATAAGAGCCATTTCTAGCTCTTTCCTTGGGGCTCTAAGGTCTCTGACTAGGCCTTCCCCACCCTTTTAATTTCCAACTTGCCTGCTGGGTCATGCGATCTTTCTTATTCAGGAGAGGTGTCAGGTATTTGGATTGGTACTGAGAAACACTGGGCAGCAGGAACGCATGTTTCTGTTGACATCTTCCCAGAATACTTTTTTTTATTATTATTTAAGCAAGGAGACATTAACAAAATCATAGGATGGGGGACCCAGAATACTTTTAAACTGTCTTTCCAACTTTGAATTAGGTAATGCCCATGGGAAGTTAGGTGGAGGCCATTGGTACATAGGAAATCATGTGAGCTGAGAGTCTAGACAGTATTGAATATTGATTAGGTTTAAATGCTTAAGACATTTAAAAATCACTCTGTCATCCTTAACAAATAAGTTCAAGTATACTTTAGTCAAAATGAAAGTTTGGCTTCAGACTCTGACTATTCTGATACTAGCAACATGCTTTAACGGGTGCTCAGTCCTCATGAAAGAAGAGTAAATAAAATTTCATTTCTTGGTATCAATTTATATTTCCTTGAATAATGAATCATAGTTTTCAGTATACAAGTCTTTTACTTCTTTGTTCAGGTTTATTCCTAGGTATTTTATTGATTTTGCTGCAACAGTAAATGGGAGTGATTTCTGGATATCTTCTTCAGATTAGGGTTTGCATAAATAAATGCCACTGATTTTTGTACATTGATTTTGTAGCCTGACACCTTGCTATATTGCCTAATAACTTCCAGTAATTTTCTATTGGATTCTTTAGGTCTTTCTATGTATACTATCATATCATCTGCAAATAGTGAGAGCTTGACTTCTTCCCTTCCAATCTGTATTCCTTTGATTTCTTTCTCTTGCCTGATTGCTATGGCAAGAACTTTCAATACTACGTTGAAGAGTAATGGTGATAATGTACTATTTAATTAATATGAGAGGGAATAAATTGATTGTATGTCTCAAACATTTTAAAGTACAGACTGAGTCTTTTTAATACATAGGGTGAGTCTTTGATATGTTGACTCTCTCAAAAACCTAGACCAGGGAGAACAGAAGCAACTGGTGGCACAGCTATATACAAATAATGTCAAAGGACACAAATTATGGTGATGTTGGATATTATACAGCAAATTCAAACAACAGGATTTTCAAAATTAACCCAGTTACCCAATTCTAACAACAGGATTTTCAAAGTTAACCCAATTACCAAATAATGTGATTATAACAATAACTATCTATTGTCTTCTTGAACCCTAAGACAGCAGGAACCTCACATTTCCACTATAGAGCCTATATTTCCCCCAGTCCTGGAACCTTAGGGTGGGGCACACTTTCCTGCATGCTTCTCTCAGTTCATACCAAATAATATTGCATCCGCCGATCCCAACTAGGTTGGGATCAATGCAATGAGTACCACCCCAGCATGCTTCACTTCAGACTGTGTCCAGAAACTTCAGGTGTGGAATGACAACCCTTCAGCTTCATTACTAGGGCGAGACCTTTCTTTTCATAGTATTCTCTAATTCTATTCCAGGTGGTTCACTTCCTGACAAAGTCCCAAAACCTAGATATAGACTAGGTCCTCTGAGATAGAGCCTATGTTCACACATATCCATAAACTAGGGCAAAATATATACCTGAAAGCAGAAGTACACAACAGTCTGCGGTGAGTATCCTCCAACACTTCATCTCACTACTCCAGCCTTTTGGTCCATGATTGCTCAACAATTTGTTTGGCTTTATATGTTAACTTTCTTTTCAGCCACCAGGTTCTCGATGCCAGCATGATGCCGACCAGACTTCCCTGGACAGATGACCCCACCAATGTGTCCTGGAGCTCCGCTTCCTGAGATCCCCAACCTACTAGGGAAAGAGAGAAGCAGACTGGGAGTATGGATCGACTAGTCAACGCCCATGTTCAGTAGGGAAGCAATTACAGAAGTCAGACCTTCCAACTTCTGCATCCCACAGTGACCTTGGGTTCATACTCCCAGAGGGATAAAGAATGGGAAAGCTATCAGGGCAGGGGATGGGATACAGAGATCTGGTGGTGGGAACTGTGTGGAGTTGTACCCCTCTCATCCTATGGTTTTGTTACTGTCTCCTTTTTAAAATAAATAATAATAAAAATTCATAAAAGTTGGGAGTGTGTTTGTATCAGTTCTAGCACTTTCCCAACTGACCTTAACTGGGATAGTTTTGTTCAACTCTTTTATTATTATTATTATTATTAAATTTTTATTTATTAGACGGAGACAGCCAGAAATTGGGAGGGGAAGGTGGGATACAGAGAAAGAGAGACACCTGCAGCACTGCTTCACCACTTGTGAAGCTTTCCCCCTACAGGTGGGGACTGGGGATTCGAACCTGTGTCCTTGAGCATTGTAATATGTGCGCTCAACCAGGTGCGCCACCACCCAGCCCCCATTCAACTCTTAAGCCATTTTCAATAGGTTTCTGTTTTATTACTGTACTGTTCAATGTCATTTTTATCCTAATGTGGATTGTAAATCCCTAAGATTGGGAAGTCAGTTGCACAGCTAGCTTGGTTACTGCTGATTGGGGAAATACTGCTCTCTTACAGTGATCTGTGAAATGTTGGGCTGTTGGAAAAGTCATGATGTATTTCTCTAAGCAAAAAAGCATCATGTTTCTTCCAATGAAAAGCTCATTCTGTTAGTCATCAAGTGCATCTCCTCTTGGTTAAGCTACTGTATTTTAGTTTGGATTTTCCCTAAGGAATATCTTATAAGCATGTCTGAGTGGAAATTTTTATTTGATAGATAATGTCAAGAAGCACTGATGGGGATACAGGGAAGTTTCAGGGAAGAGCAAATAGTCAAGATAGAGTCTGTTAATGTGCATAATTACAGGGTGAAGCTTGCTGAGGACAGATAGAGTGTTCTACTTGAGAGATGAGAGAGTTGAGGAACTTACTGATCATCTCCTACACCTCTTGTTTGAGGGTAGTATGCAGAGAACTGTTCTGTTCGCTCCAAGAAAATATTGATTGTGTGTCAGTAGTGTCTGGTGCCTATTGCAAAAGGTCATGCATATCACATTTTTACTGTTTACTTCCTGCCCCCTTCCTTTGTTCTTAAATTCCTGCTTGTTGAAATCTTAACCAACCTTTAGCGTCAAATAATAGTTCCCCTGGAAATCTTTCTTTACATTCTTTAATATCCTAACTATAATTGTCACCTCCAATTCTGTTTACCATCATGGAATTATTTTCAAACTCTTACTTGTATATTTTTATTCTTCCGTCATGCATTTTCCTACTAATTTGCTATGGTTGTGATTAATTACATTTTATTTTTCTTTCAAAGACACATTACCACTGAAGAAGAGGACGTCATTCTTTTCTCTTCTTTCCTTTTCTCCGCCCCCCCCCCCCCAGAGCACTGTTCGACTCTGAATTATGATGGTGCCTAGTTTGGGGTTTTTTTAAAATTTATTTAAAAAATATTTTATTTATTTATTTATTCTCTTTTGTTGCCCTTGTTGTTTTATTGTTGTAATTGATGTCGTCGTTGTTGGATAGGACAGAGAGAAATGGAGAGAGGAGGGGAAGACAGAGAGAGGGAGAGAAAAATAGACACCTGCAGACCTGCTTCACCGCTTGTGAAGCGACTCCCCTGCAGGTGGGGAGCCCGCTCGAACCAAGATCCTTACTTGGGTCCTTGTGCTTTGTGCCATGTGTGCTTAACCCGCTGCGCTACTGCCCCACTCCCATGGCTCCTAGTTTTGAACCTGAGACCTCTTGGGCCTCAAGTACGAGAGTCTTGCATAATAGTTATTATTCTATCTCCCCAGTCTGAGGACATGCTTTTCCATCTTTCCGTACTTGCAAAACTTACCATGATAGCTTATGTACGTAGGGCAGGAGCCCAAGCAGTGTTTGCTGAATGACTGATGGTCTTCAAATTTTGTAACAGGGATATTAGTACAGTGAATGAGAGGATGGACCTCTACTTCCTAGTGCCTTCTATCCTATCTCAGTTTATTGACTCAAGAGTTATTAAAAGGCTGCTTTTGATAGTGATGATTGTCACTGCTTCTTCTGAGTTAGACACAAAGTGTACACAGCTAAAACAGGGAACGTAAATAATAAAAAAAGAAAGAGAGAGGAATTTGGGGCTTAGACTTAGTGGCTTTTCCTTTTTATTTCACGCTACTTATTTCATTTTTTAGAACAAGTAATTGCTTTTAGTCACTGATAAGAGCCCAAAAGGCTTCAGGATGTTTATACCCCAATTTTAGGTAAACAGATTTACTCTACCCTGTCAAATGTGTTCTCTATAAATACATTAAATATGTTCACCTTATTTTCCTTCCCATCAACATAAATATAAGTAAAATGATTTACAGAGTCATAGTCTGGAATAGTTTGCCAATATGTGACACATATTTGAAGCACTGTCATAATGGAATTTTCAAGTAATTAAAATTATTTCACGACTAATTAACAACAGTTTAAAACCCCATAAAGCATTCCAACTTAAGCATTTCTATTCATACTCCATCTGCCAAATATTAAGTAGAACAGTATAAAAATAGGAGAGGGAAGCCAGTTCTAATTATACCCCCATTTTTTACTTATTTAGGCCAATAACCTAACTCAGATTACTTCTGTTAATTAATACTATTTAATATATAAAAATGTCTATATACATTCACTATAAATGCTGAAGAAACACAATTTTTCCAACTGAAAAAAAAAGCACAATGAGCTTTTCCAAATTTCATATCTAAATAAAGGGCCAATGCTAATTAGGAAAAAAATATGTCTGAATAGTCAGAAAAATTCCCAAGGTCATACTCAACCACTTCTAAGCATGCCTTCAGAATAGACCCACCCATACATGCATTTTGCAGCCCAGATGGAATGATGAAATTTCCCAGCCCCTCCTGGCAGCTATTTAAATGTTTGTCCATCTAGATACAAAATTTATCCGACAAAGGAGAATAGTGTTCTGAAAACAAAAGGTTCATATGGGGGTTATCAGAGGTGGTGGGGGTTGGGCACAGGAGTTTGGTGGACAGTACAGTGACTTCCACACATCAGTTGTGGATGTGAAACTATACTGCTGACATTTTTTCATTGTGTAAAACATGGTTAACCACTAATAAAAAAAAATCAAGAAATAAGAGCAAGTAGTGCAAACAATCTTCTTACTGTAGAAAGTAACAACTGAATTCTTCATGTAAGACACTAATTCACAAGATATATATTCCTCAAAACGTACCTGCCCTATATAGCCCAAGAATGTTGGAGAGAACTGACCCTATTACAAATTCCAGGGGTGACTTTGTTTTACTCAAGTAAAAAAAACATACTCTGTTCTCTGGGCTGATATAAAGAAAGGGTGAGACCAATAAATGGGTCAGAAACATAGGTAAGATTTCTGCATTAGGGCTGGAGAGATATTTCACCAGGAGGGAGCCTGATTTGCCTTACATGTGACCCCAGGTTCAAGGTCTAATCACACGGAAGCAGCTATGGCAATGGAAGACGCATCAGTTCTCTCCTCTCTCTCTCTCTCTCCCTCCTTCCCTTCCTTTCCCTTCTGCTCCCTTCCTCCCTTCCATCCTCCCTTCCTCCCTTCCATCCTCCCTCCCTTCCTCCCTCCCTCCCTCCCTTCCTTCCTCCCTTCCATCCTCCCTCCCTTCCTTCCTCCCTCCCTCCCTCCCTCCCTCCCTTCCTTCCTCCCTTCCATCCTCCCTCCCTTCCTTCCTCCCTCCCTCCCTCCCTCCCTCCCTTCCTTCCTTCCTTCCTTCCTTCCTTCCTTCCTTCCTTCCTTCCTTCCTCCCTTCCTCTTCTCTCTCATATGCCTTCCTCCCTCCACCAAATAAAAAGTGACCCAAAGTGATGAATTCACACATGTGAGGCTCCACTCCCCCTTCCCAATTCTCTGCATCAGAGACCTGGACTCAAGAAAGAGCAGAGAAGTGTGGCTACAGAAGTGGCTCAGCTGGTAGGGTACTGTTCTCACACACATTAGGTTCTGAGTTCAGTCCCTGGCACCACATATGCCAAAGTGATAGTCTCTCTTTCACAAAAGAAATACAATCATATATGTATAAAGAACCAGACATTGAAGTGATTGAGCAGTGGAGCTATTAGAGTGTTGGGGAATTGGATTAAATGGCAAATATCCCAGGTTCATTGTTTAGGTCAAAGCAGTTAATTCCATTTGGAGTGGTGCCAGATTTGACTAAGAGGTATAAATTATTTTCCCTGGCATGTTCAGAACCCAATGCCTTCCAACACACTGGCTTTTGTAATGGCTATTCACCCTGGTTTTAACATGGCGTTTTTGCTATCCACTCTCAACAGAGTGATGCATTCTTCAGTTGTGTTTTTCATAAATTTCTTAGATCTGTTCACTTCTCTCTGTCCCTGCAGTCCCAGTTTCCCCTTTGCTACTTCTTGTCCATATGAATACAATAATCCTTCTCTTAATCAATCTCTCTAGCACCCATCTTGTCTCTGCCTATCTCAGAATGATCTTTACACAACAAAAATTTGATCATGATATTCCTAAGCCTTGTCCACCATTATTTTTTTATTTTAAAAAAATTTTTTAAAAATATTTATTTTATTTATTTATTCCCTTTTGTTGCCCTTGTTGTTTTATTGTTGTAGTTATTATTGTTGTCGTTGTTGGATAGGACAGAGAGAAATGGAGAGAGGAGGGGAAGACAGAGAGTAGGAGAGAAAGACACCTGCAGACCTGCTTCACCGCCTGTGAAGCGACTCCCCTGCAGGTGGGGAGCCAGGGGCTCGAACCGGGATCCTTATGCCGGTCCTTGTGCTTTGCGCCACCTGCACTTAACCCGCTGCGCTACAGCCCGACTCCCCTTGTCCACCATTATTCCTCAACTTCCATCTTTGCCCCAGTCATACTGAACATACCACACCTTACTAAGTAAGGCAACTGTTCTCTACCTTTGCACATAATGGTTAGCTGCCTATAGCCCCATTGTGTCTCTTCTTTGTCCTCAGCTTATGCCTCAGGACTGTTCCAGAGAACAAGCATTGATGGGCTCCTTCGTATTTCTCACTTTACAGACCTTTTAAGGGACTTGATGTATCGGTCTCCTGTTTTGACTATGGGAGTAGACAGCTAGCTTTGGCAACATATCTAGGAAATGAGTGTGAAATATATGAACACCTAGTATATGACAAAGGAATCAAAACTATTCTACATGGAAAAGAAATCATCGTCAACAAATGGTGTTGGGAAAACTGGATAGCCACATGTGAAACTAGATCATCACTTAACACCATACACAACAATTAACTCAAAGTGGCTCAAAGACCTTGATATTAGACATGGAACTATAAAATATGTAGCAGGAAATCTTGCTAAAACATTTGAGGATCTTAGCATCAAAGATGTATTTGGAGACTTCAACCCCATGGGTAAGGAAAACTATAGCAAGAATATATAAATAGAACTACATCAAGTTAAAAAGTTTCTACACAGGAAAGAAAATAAGGATAAGAAGGCAACTCTGTGATTGGGGAGAAGTATTTGCACATCACACATCTGATAAGGGATTTATGAAAAATTATAAAGAAATCATACAACTCAACACTTAATAAACAACCCAGTGAAAAGTGGAGAAGAAACATGAAAAGACAGTTCCCTAACGAGGATATTTAGATGGCCCATGGGTATATGAAAGATTGCTTCACATCATTTATCATCAGAGAAATGCAAATTAAAACTATAATGAGATACCACCTCATACTGGTGAGAATGGCCTATATCAATGAAACAAGAAATGACAAGTGTTGGCAAAGTTGTAGAGAAAAGGAAATACTGATATATTATTGATAGGAATGGAAACTGGGATAGCCCCTATAGAAAAGAGTATGAATGGTCTTAAATAAAAAATGGAAATACTTTATGTTCCAGCAATACAACTATTATGCATATATCCAAAGGATACAAAAAACACTAATTCAAAGGGATAGATATACCCCCTAATGTTCATAGATAGCTACATTATTCACAATGCCCACCAATGGAAGACTGGATAAAGAAATTACAGGATATGCGTTCCGTAGAATACTACTTTGCAATAAAAAAGATATTATATCCTTCAAGACAAATTCAAAGGAGGTCTTGAAACTTTACATCAGGCTCAACCTGACGCTGTTAACTGGCTACAGAAGAAGGGAAAACGCTAGAAGAAGAAGAAAAGTGGATAGAAATGGAGGTGATGATGATGCTAAGTGAAGTAACTAAAGAGGTGAAAGACAACTACCAGATGATTTCACTCACTGGTGGAATGCACATAATTAAAGCCTACAACTTTGCATAGACATTGACAAAAGGCAACTAAACTGTGTCTCAGACTTGATGAGAACTATGTTGGTTATGGGGTGAGGGAATGGGGGTGGGTGAGATGTGAAGCTACACATTCGACAGCTTAGGATTTTGTAAACCATTGTCAAATAACTTTAAAAAACAGAAAAAAGAAATATAGTATCAGACTGAGCTCTCTCTCCCTAGTCTAGCTCCTGCTTCAACTCTTCTGAAGTCAATGGTAAGTGAGTGAGTGCAAGGTTTTACAAGCCAGGCTGACCATTAGCCAAGGTCAAGATCTCTGTCTAGAGGGACATGAACTACAGTGCAGTCAGGCTCTTGAAGTGAGCCAGGGAGGGCAAAGAGTTGAATCAGGCTCTGGACTCTCTCTTCTCTGATTCTGCCACTTCCAGTTTGTCAGCATCCTTCCCCACACCCTGTCACCCCCTACCTCTCAGAGGTGATTAATGTGAAATTATCTTGATGCTTAGGGGGACTATTTTGCATTACTTTTGAATTTTCTTATGAAATTTAATAACAAATGCTTCTGGGTTCTCCAAAATGTTTATTTACATTTTGAACAACTTTTCCAGCGATAATCACTTCTACATTAATTCTGTTCTATAGGTAGAGAGGGCTAGTTAATTAATTCATAAGAACAAGCTTTTGGAATAATTCCTCTCTTGCCTTATGCTGTGTGGAATTTTAACTAAGTACCAAATAAATTAGTTCTGCCTTTGTGGTGTTTTCCTGAGCGAATGTTTTACAACTGTTCAAAAACATAATCAGTCATTGTAGGACAGCAGTTCTTGTAGCTGCATTACAAAGAAAGTTGCATGGTCTAGATTTGTCATTTTCACCAATCTTAATGTTGCTGCTGTTAAGCACTTATTAATAACTATAAAATAAATTCATTTATTCAACAATAGTTTTATTTAGTATTTAGTATAATCCACACATTGTGTTAGATGCTGGTAGGGACACAAGCATGTAAAAGATCTATTGCAATTCTCAGGAGGAGAGTCAGCTAAGACATATAAGAGGCATAGAGGAGAAGTTAAATGGAAGGAATGATGTAATATTTGTCATTAAGGAGATGTAAAGTGCCGAAGTTAATCCACTGGAGTGACTAAGGAAGAGTTCTTTCAATGTATGTAAGTAGCAGAGGTGAGGAGAGAAGAAAGAAATGTCAAGCTGGAGATAATTCCCTGAGCAAAATCTCAATGTTAATAAAAAACAGAACTTGTTCAGGAGAGTGACAAGCAAGTATTAGGCATTTGGGAAGATTAGCCAAGGATTTTAAAACATGCTAGCGTAAATACTTTTCGTTTTGTTTTGTTTTGGCTATTATTCCATAAAGAGAAATCTTAAGAAATCTGAGGGGGAATGCTTAGTTTTTTCTACAAAGATTCTTTGAGATGAAATTTATAGACTTACAAGACTCATCTTATTTTTAAATATATATATATATATATATATATATTATTTGCAACAACAAAAGGTTATTTCTCCTTCATATTACTTATTCATTTTGGGTCAGCTGTAACTCTGTTACCTTCCAGCATCCAAATTGTTGCTACAGCATCTGTCTGGAATGTTAGAAGTTGGCAGGGTAGAAGAAAAGATTATGGAACGTCATGACATATCATTTCAGGCGTTTGTTCAGAAGTCATGTATTTCACTGGCCAAATGGAATCTATCAGAACTGAACATTTATGTGTGTGTTTTCCTTTAGAAGAGTGTCTTTAAAAAATCAATGTAATTTCAAGGTTCTGAATGTTCACTTTCATACTGAGAACAACCATAAGATTGAATAATTATGTTGACTTCACTAATTAGAATCATACTGTTGGATTGTTTTATTAGCACTCCCTAGGCAATAAAGAGACAGTTGGAAAAAGGAAATGGTCTTGATGTCATTGCCCCAGTTGAAGCCAAATGACATCATCAGCATACAATGAAGATGTCTCAGAGCTTTGAGCAGAGAAGTGGGAGGATTTAGTCATTGCAGGTGCATTACTATATAGATGTGCCAAAAAAGCAATAGTAACAACAACAAACAAGTCTGTGCTGTAGTATTCAGTACCACTTTTATATTTAAGATGGCAGTTTATTGTGAGCCAATTAGCTATCACGATAAACTATTGTCGTTCATTGGACTTGTATTAATTTGATAGTTTTGTTTTGATTTAATTTGTAAAGTTATTTTAGTTTGTGGTTATAGAAGATATGCAAACATGGTGAGTTGGTGATGTGTTCATATTTTCTTTTTTTTTTATTATATTTATTTATTGGATAGAGACAGCCAGAAATCAAGAGAGAAGGGGATGATAGAGAGAAAGAGAGACACCTGCAGCCCTGCTTCACCACTCATAAAGCTTTCCCCCTGCAGGTGGGGACTGGGGGCTCGAACCTGGGTCCTTGCGCATTGGAATACATGCGCTTAACCAGGTGCGCCACCACCTGGCCCCGTGTTCATATTTTCTTATAAGCAAAACGCTGATAAAATAATTGAAGATCTTCCATTTTGAGGGGAAATCCATGGATTACTAAAATTTGAGAAATACTGAAGCAAATAATGGGAACCCATGGAAGAATTCTGTGGGTGTGAATGACATGGCTGAGTGTCTGTATGCCTAAGTAAAATGGTCTGTCTAAAATATAAATATTGACTGAGAAGGAAAAGATAGGGAGAAGAGAAAGAGTGATTTCATGAATCCATGTGTGTGGCAGTAATAATTACTGAGGGTGGGAAAGAAGAGCAGATGGAAAGGATGCTGGTGAAGGGGTATTAGTGGGAAGTTTCCAAGGACTACTTTGATTTATGATGGGAAGGACTTGAAGTTCTCTGAGGCTTTTAAAAAAGCTGTTGATGACTTAATAATGATTAACAAGACTGTAAGGTAACAGGGGTACAATTCCATACAGTTCCCACTACCAGAGTTCCAGGATTTTTATTCTCTCAAAAGGAAAGATAGGAATACAATGAGTATAACCTAGAGAAATGGGAAAGGAGTCAGTTTAGCAAAGGCAGAAGTTGACTTTAGATGTGATTCTTCCTCTGCAAATAACAGTAGTCTCTACATAGTTTAATAAATGTTAAGCATATGGAAATAAAGAGGAGAAATTTTGTAGTCTGGGATGTGGCACAGTGGGTACAGCATTGGACTTCTAAGAATGAGGTCCTGAGTTCAGTCTTCGACATCACATGTACCAGAGTGATGTCTGGTTCTCTCTGTCCTCCTGTCTTTCTCATAAATAAATAAATTTTAAAAAGGAGAAATTTTGAGTGGGAGATATTAATAGAGTATCTCACCTATAAATAACTTCTTTGTTAATATTTAAAACACTTAGCATATTGCTTGGTGTGGGAAATGGGCCCACTGTCCAGGAAGTCCAGGCCATTGTTTCCATCAGAGTCTGAGTGGGTAGACCCCAAGTTCTCCCTCTTCTCGGGTAGAGACAATGGCAGGTCCCGACCTTGTGAACTAATGATGGATGGCTTCTCCGGAGGACGGAGGATACCTTTCTGCACATGCTCCTCCTCCCCTTAAAACAAAGGTCATGAATTACCGTGTATTGTGTATCACCGACTTGAAAACTGCGGCAAATATCCTGGTTTTGCTCAACTGCTCCCTTCCCCCCTGCCCTAACTGCCTGTAATTTACCCCCAGAGAAATATACATTGTGAACTCATGATCAAGCCTTGTGCAGTAACTTTCCAGTGTGATTAAATAGTTCGTAGGTCAAGATGTAATTATGTATTGTGTTTGGGTTAATGATCACCTCAACCTTTTCTCTGGGCTATGGGTATATCTACTTGCTTGAATCCCCTAATAAATGAGTTGCCCTTGAGGCCTCTCCCGGAGCTGGACAAGTCTGGCGTGATTCTTTCCTTTCTGCGCACATCACCCCCAACACACAGAGCCATCCTAGATATCCCTGGGAACCACTCTGACCTTTGCCGCCAGTGGCCAGGGAGGCGGGGGACCAAAGTGAGCCCGCAGATTGGCACATAGCACACAAAGAAAAAAAATGTTAGAAGAATTGATTCTGTTCATGTGTAATCCTAATGGTGTACATTAACAGTTGCCAGAGGATGGTTAGTGCAGTGCAATCTTTCAGATACACTTTGGATTAACTAGATAGACATCTCTGCTTCTGTTTGTGAATTGAAACAAACTTTTATGACATTTCTTGTAAGAGAAAATGCACTCTGAATTCCAAATAATTGACTTATAAACAAACACATCTAGTGACCATGTTGGAACTGCCTGTTCTGGAAGCTAAGAATTTGGTTTATTATTATTAATTAATTAGTTAGTTAATTAATTAATTCCCTTTTGTTGCCCTTGTTGGGCTGTTTTTAAAATGTGGTTTCCCAGTGCTGGAGTGCATAAACAACCCACAATCTTGCTATCACAGGGGTCTGAGGCCATTGGATAGTCCTTGTGGCTATTAGCATATAGTTTGACCAAGGTAATGATGGACAGCTTGAACATCCAACCCCTAGGAGTAGGCAGCCAGAGTTTGAGACTTTGTAGAAGATCTGTTTGGTAGAACTTGTTGGAACTAAGCAAGGCCCAGTGGTGGTCTCCTGAGAAAACAGCATTCTCTCTGCAATTGTTTTTTGTTTTTTTTTTAATCTCCAGGGTTATTGCTGAGGCTCTGTGCCTGAACTACAAATTCACTGCTCCTGGAGGCTTCCCCCCCCTTTTGCTGCCCTTGTTGTTTATCGTTGTTGTTATTATTGTTATTGTTGTTGGATAGGACAGAGAGAAATCGAGAAAGGAGGGGAAGACAGAGGGTGAGAGAAAGTCACTTGAAGACCTACTTCACCGCTTGTGAAGCCACCCCCCTGCAAGTGGGGAGCTGGGGGCTCAAACCAGGATCCTTATGCCAGTCCTTGTGCTCTGCACCACGTGCGCTTAACCTGCTGCACTCCCGACGGGCCCCCTCAGCAACTGGTTTTTGTGTTATGTGGAAACACCTGCCTTAGCTCTGCCAAGGTCCATCAAGGGATTTTGGGTTCATCTATGGGCTTGCTGCTGCTTATCAGAACTTCAAGCACCCAGGCCTTGGCAGCAGAAGCTCATGTCTCCAAGGAGAACTCTGTTTTTAGAGATCTGAAAATAGAAACTTGTTTCAGTTCTCTCTCATGGTAGCTCCTAAAGGAAGATAGCTAGGGTGGGGTTTTTTTTGGGGGGGAGTAGAGGGGTCAGATGACACAGAGCTTCTTTCTTTCTCTTATTCTTTCTTTCTTTCTTATTGGATAGAGATAGAGAAATTGGGGGGGGGGAGATAGAGAGGGAGCAAGACAGAGAAACACCTACAGCTCTGCTTCACCACTAGTAAAGCTTTTCCCAGCAGGTGGGGAATGGGGGTTTAAACCTGGGTCCTTGTGCATGATAATATGTGCATTTAACCAGGTGCAACACTGCCTGGCCCCTGACACAGAGCTTCTAGGCTCTCTCACTGTGCTCAGGGCAAGCCACTGCCCAAGAACATCTATGTTCACCACCTGGAGCCCCTGTTGAACTTGTGAGTTTTAATTTAGATCTCATCATGTAGCAAGATGAAATATATTATTGGTCAAATGGCTGAAGCTAGTGTCTCGCTCCCTTTTTTTCTCCAGTGGAAGAGAAGGTGAGGCTGAGTTCTAATGGTCTTTATGGCTACCAGTCCCTAGCTGAAATCTGTTACCTCAATAGCATACACTCAAGTATGAGAGGGGACCTTTCAGTATAACAAAAAGATACTCCCATCTGGAAATTTCAAGGAATTTCAAAACTCCCTGCTGGGGGTGGGAACAAAGACCACACATATTATTTTATCACAATGGTAAATGACAAAGGTCAACATGCTGAGTAAAGCTATTTTTGTTGTTTGAGCTTATTTACCAAGACACTTTCTAGACTGTGATTTACCTAGTAGAGCTTTCATCCTCAAGCTCGAAGAATTTGTCCTGTATTCTAGATCTTCTTAGTTCCTTACTATTCCAGCTCTAGCATGCTTTCAAGTTAATCTAGAAGGAGAGTTTACACTCATGGTTGACTGATCAACTATTTTAACTTTGCTGTTGCTTTCCATAATTTCATGTCTATGGCTTTACTATGTTGGTACTTTACCTTTTTTTTTTTAAATTTTTTATTTAAGAAAGGATTAGTGAACAAAAGCATAAGGTAGGAGGGGTACAACTCCACACAATTCCCAACACCCAATCCCCATAACCCACCCCCTCCCATGGTAGCTTTCCCATTCTCTATCCCTCTGGGAGCATGGACCCAGGGTCGTTGAGGGTTGCAGAAGGTAGAAGGTCTGGCTTCTGTAATTGCTTCCCCGCTGAACATGGGCGTTGACTGGTCGGTCCATACCCCCAGTCTGCCTCTCTCTTTCCCTAGTAGGGTGTGACTCTGGGGAAGCTGAGCTCCAGGACACATTGGTGGGGTCTTTAATCCAGGGAAGCCTAGCCAGCATCCTGGTGGCATCTGGAACCTGGTGATTGAAAAGAGAGTTAACATATGAGGCCAAACAATTTGTTGAGCAATCATGGATCCCAAGCTTGGAATAGTGGAGAGGAAGTGTTAGGGAGGTACTCACTGCAAACTCTAGTGTAGTCCTGCTTTCAGGTATATATTTTGCAGTAGTTTATGGATACGTGTGCACATAAGCTCTCTCTCACAGAAACTGGTGTATATCTAGGTTATGGGACTTTGTTGGAAAGTGAACTACCTGAGATGAAATTAGAGTGTACTATTAAAGGAAAGGTCTCACCCGAGTAATGAAGCTGAAGGGTTGTCATTCCACACGTGAAGTCTCTGGATACATTCTGAGGTGAAGCATGTTGAGGTAGCAATCGTTGCTTTGGTTAGGTTGTGATCGGCAGATGCAGTGTTATTTGGTTTGGATTGGGAGATGCATACGGGAAAGTGGGCCCTATCCAAGGGTTCCAGGACTGGGGGAAGTAGGGGCTCTATAGTGAAGATGTGAGGTTCCTGCTGTCTTAGGGTTCAAAAGGACAATCAATAGTTAATATTATCATCACATTATTTGTTAATTGGGTTAACTTTGAAAAGTCCCTTTGTTATGGTTTGCTGGAAAGTACCCAGTATCTTGTATATAGCTGTGCTATTGGAAGCTTCTAATCTACTTGGTCTAGGCTTTTGAGAGAGTCCGCATATCAAATACATAGCCTATATATTAAAAAGATTCAGTTTGTCTTTTGAGAAACTTTGAGACATACAATTGATTTCCCCCTCTCATATTAATTAGCTACTGATTTATATGTCTACATTTTGCTAGGAGTGTACATAAACACCATTCCCACCACCAAAGGATTGTGACCCATCCCTCCCGCCCACTCCCACCTCCCACTGGCCCAGGAAGCTACATGCCTACCCCTCACCACTGGCTTTTTACTTTGGTGCCCTACTTACAAGGTACTTTACTTTTAAGTAAACATTATTTCTATTTCTTATTAGAAGCTGCATACATGTTAATAACATGCCTAGGTAATTTATTAACAGAATGTTTGTTTAGTTTTGTGTTTGGTTATATTTGCAGATATTTTTTCTCTGCACACAATTTAAATTATACTTAATGTTAAGTTTGATAATGTGCTTTATCTGCATTTATATCATAAACATTTTTTATTTATTTATTGAATAGAGAGCCAGAAATGGAGAGAGTAAGAAGACAGAGAAGGAGAGAGAAAGAGAGACACCTGTAGCACTGCTTCACCACTGGAAAAACTTTCTCCTTGCAAGTGGGGACCTGGGGCTAGAACCCTAGTTCTTATGCATTGTAACGTGTGCTTAACCAGGTGCGCCACCACCTGGGCCCTCATGAATATTTATTTCTTCTTCTTTTTTTTGCCTCCAGGATTATCACTGGGGTTCAGGGCCTGCACTAAGAACCTACTGCTCCTGCAGGTTACCCTTTCCCTCTTTTTTTTTTGTTGCTTATTGTCGTTGCCGTTGTTATTATTATTTTTCTTGTTGCTGTCATTGTTGTTGTATAGGACAGAGAGAAATGGAGAGAGGAGGGGAAGACAGAGAGGGGGAGAGAAAGATAGACACCTGCAGACCTGCTTCACTGCTTGTGAAGTGACACCCTGCAGGTGGGGAGTCGGGGGCTCGAACCCGGATCCTTATACCGGTCCCTGTGCTGAGCACCATGTGCACTCTATCTGCTGCGCTACTGCCTAGCCTCCTAAATATTTCTTATAATAGGCTGGGAGTATGGATAGACCTGCCAATGCCCATGTCCAGTGGAGAAGCAATTACAGAAGCCAGACCTTCCACCATAATGATCCTGGGTCCATACTCCCAGAAGGACAAAGAACAGGAAAGCTTCCAATGGAGGGGATGGGATAGGGAACTGTGGTGGTGGGAATTGTGTGGAATTGTACCCCTCTTATCCAATGGACTTGTTGACCATTATTAAATACATAAAAAAATTAAAGTAAGAAGCAGCAAAAAATAAATATTTCTTATGCCATTCAATATTCTTTGAAAACATAATTTTATGGCCATAAGACTCAATATATTTTTATATGTAACTATATCAAAATTTATTTGGACATTCCTTAATGGTCTGAGTATATTGGTTTTGTGTCTTCATTATTCGAATTAGGATGATCAACTTGCCATATACATCACTGCATGTATTATTATTATAATCATTTTTTTTTTGCCAGAGCACTGCTCAGCTCTAGCTTTTGATGGTACCTGGGATAGAAACTGGAACCTTGGAGCCTCAGGCAAGCAAGTCTTTTGCATAACCATTATCCTGTTTCCCCAGCCCAGTTGTAACTTTATTTCTTTAAAATACATTTATAGGTGTCACCATTCCTTTTAAGGCAAACACTTAATATATATTGGATTATTTTCGTTTTTAAAAAGATGTCATCTTTATGTGAACACTTGGACTTAAATAATAAGAATTAAAACACTGTATCTCCTAACCAGGTTACCCTCCAACTAAAAAGAAAACCCAGCTCTAGGGAGAGAGCATAGTCATTATGTAAAAGACTTTTCTTGCCTGAGGCTACAGGTTAAATCTCCAATCTCCAGCTCCACTATAAACTAGAGCTCAACAGTACTCTGGTAAAAAAGAAGAAAGAAAGAAAGAGAAAGAAAGGAAGAAAGAGAGAAAGGAAAAATCCTAGTTAAGTTAGAAAAAGAAATGTGTCCAAAGATGTTTATAGGACTTCATTCATAATAGTGAATCATAGAAAATTACCCAAACATTTTGAACTGAATATACGAACTTGACATTTAGTGGAAAATTGATGTCTGTTGCTACCTAGAAAATGTATGCAAAATAATGCTAAGTAGGGGCTGTTGAGATAGCATAATGGTTATGCAAAAGAAGTTCCAACCAAGGGTGGAGGGAGTTCCAAGTCTAAGGATCTCATGCCCCAGGTTCAGTTCCCAGCACTGCCACAAGCCAGAGTTGTACAGTGCTCTGCTTAAAAAGCAAAAAGAGGGAGTTGGGCGGTAGCGCAGCGGGTTAAGCGTATGTGGCACAAAGTGCAAGGACCGGTTAGGATCCCGGTTCAATCCCCGGTCTCCCCACCTGCAAGGGAGTCGCTTCACAGGCGGTGAAGCAGATCTGAAGGTCTCTCTTCCTCTCTATCTCTCCCCTTCAATTTCTCTCTGTCTCTATCCAATAACAAATAAATAAAAAGATTTAAAAGAAAAGCAAAAAGAACCAAAATAAGGTTAAGTAAAATATGACAAAGAATAGGATTTTATATGAGTTGCAACTAAGTTAAAGAGTATTCCTGTATATCCCTAAAAATTGGGAAGGAATTTAGTCAAATCCGTGTTGGAGCTTAATCTTATGAGAGACCTTTTTCTTTTTTAAAAAAATATATTTTAATTGATAGGGCACTGAGAAATTGAGAGGGAGAGAGAAATAAAAACACCGTAGACCTGCCAGTGGGAGTAGGGGCTTGAACCCAGGCCCTTGAACATGGTAACATGTGCGTTCAACCCAGTGAGCCACTGCCCTTCCTCAGAAACATTTTCTGTGACTTTGTTTAAATGTTGTGCCCAGTGGACAGTGCTAGAAGGAATTATGTTAAGTGAGCTAAGTCAGAAAGATAAAGATGAGTATGGGATGATCCCACCCATCAACAGAAGCTGAGAAAGAAGATCTGAAAGGGAAACTAAAAGCAGGATCTGACTAAATTGAAAGTAGGGCACCAAAGTATAAACCCTGTGGTGAGGGGTAGACATGAAGCTTCCTGGGCCAGTGGGTGGGATGGGACATAGTCTTTTGGTGGTGGGAATTGTGTTTATGTACACTCCTAGTAAAGTGTAGTCATATAAATCACTAGTTAGTTAATATGAGGGGGAAAATTAATTGTATGTCTCGAAGTTTTTAAAACACAGACTGAGTCTTTTTAATACATAGGCTATGTATTTGATATGCGGACTCTCAAAAGCCTAGACCAAGTAGATCAGAAGCAACCAATGGCACAGCTACATACAAGATACTGGGTACTATACAGCAAACCCTAACAAAAGGACTTTTCAAAGTTAACCCAATTACCAAATAATGTGATGATAACATTAACTATCCATTGTCTTTTTGAACCCTAAGACAACAGGAACCTCACATCTCTACTATAGAGCCTATATTTCCCCCAGTCCTGGAACCTTAGGATAGGGCCCACTTTCCCGCATGCCTTTCCCAATCCATATCAAATAATATTGCATCTGCCGATTGCAACCTAATCAACACAACGATTGCCACCTCAACATGCTTCAGCTCAGACTGTGTCCAGAGACTTCACGTGTGGAATGACAACCCTTCAGCTTCATTACTCGGGTGAGACCTTTCCTTTCATAGTATTCTCTAATTCCATCCCAGGTGGTTCACTTTCTAACAAAGTCCCAAAACCTAGATATACACCAGTTTCTGTGAGAGAGAGCATATGTTCACACGTATCCATAAACTACTGCAAAATATATACCTGAAAGCAGAAGTACACTAGAGTTTGCAGTGAGTACACCCCCAACACTTCCTCTCCACTATTCCAACCTTTGGGTCCATGATTGCTGAACAATTTGTTTGGCTTTGTATGTTAACTCTCTTTTCAGCCACCAGGTTCCAGAGGCCATCAGGATGCCGGCCAGGCTTCCCTGGACTGAAGACCCCACCAATGTATCCTGGAGCTCCGCTTCCCCAGAGACCCACCCTACTAGGGAGAGAGGCAGACTGGGAGTATGGACCGACCATTCAACATCCATGTTCAGTGGGGAAGCAATTACAGAAGCCAGACTTTCCACCTTCTGCAACCCACAAGGACCCTGGGTCCATGCTCCCAGAGGGATAGAGAATGGGAAAGCTATCAGGGGAGGGGATGGGATATGGAGATTAGGTGTTGGGAATTGTGTGGAGTTGTACCCCTCCTACCCTATGGTTTTGTTAATTTATCCTTTCTTAAATAAAAAATAAATTAAAAAAGGAATATATATATATATATATTAATTGATAGGGCACTGAGAAATTGAGAGAGAGAGAGAAATAAAAACACCGCAGACCTGCCGGTGGGGAGTAGGGGCTTGAACCCAGGCCCTTGAACATGGAAACATGTGCGTTCAACCCAGTAAGCCACTGCCCTTCCTCAGAAACATTTTCTGTGAATTTGTTTAAATGTTGTGCCCAGTCCAGCAAAATAGCTTACTTAGTGTACTGTTTTGCTGTGCCTGACACTTACCACATTGAAGGAAGCTTTGGTGGTGTGGTCTCTTCCATTCCCTCTGCCTCTCTCTAAAAAAATAATGTTGAGTTGGGCTGGGGAGACAGCATAATGGTTATGCAAAAAAGACTCACATGCCTGAGACTCTGAGCTCCCAGGTTCAATCCCCAGCGCCACCATAAGTCAGAGGTGAGTAGGGCTTTGGTGTCAAAAAGAAAAGTTAAGCCTGTTTGAGTTTTAAATTCACCTCAAGATACCTCAGGAAAAGGGGGAATTTATGGTTGGGATACTCAGTGTAGTAGAAGTAAGAGTGGGAAAACATCAGCAGTCAGTGTAGTTCTAGGGAAGCATCTCATTTTTTTTTCCTCTCTGTGCTTCATCTTTGCTTCACACAGGATCTGAGTGGGCTCGGATCTACTCTTGTCTTCCTTCTGGCTTCTGCTCCCTCAACTTTACTGTGCCCTCTGAGCTCTTTAAATCACATTATGAAGTTTTTTTTGTTCCCTCTCAGGGAATTTTGACTTGAAAATTGGTGGTCTTACAGGTGCTGACCAATCTGAGGCCCTATGTCTGGTTCTATCTAACTCATTATCCCAACAAGTGGTATAAAATCTGTCTACTCTGACTCATATCTTCTGTGGACCTGCAGGCCATGTGGTTTTCCATAAGTTGAGGAAGTTTAGCTTATAAAATTGTGTCTCTGTATGCATGTGTGTATTTGCTGTGTTTTAAGTAAATGAGGTTCTTGAAGTTTAGACAATATAAAGAGTAATAATATAACAGATATTTATTTAGATAATATATTTATGTAGGGGATGGGTGGTGGAACACCTGGTTGAGCATATAAATTACAATGTACAAGGACATGAGTTCAAGCCCCCGATTCCCACCTGCTAAAAAAAAAAGCTTCATGAGTGCCGAAGCAAGGCTGCAGGTATCTCTCTGTCTTTCCCTCTCTATCTCTCCATTCTACTCGGTTTCTGGCTGTCTCTATCCAATAATTAGATAAAGATAAAATCTATTAATACGCATTTATATTTATGATGTTATTTTAGATAACATATTTACTATGTATTTATGTAGATAAATTATGTATATTATGTAGATAATATAAGGAGTGAGATTTTCTCAAGGGTCACTGAACTGTTCATTTGTTTCTAGTTGTAACATATGTGAGCAAATATATATATATGTAAATATATATATATACATATATATATATATAAATGTTAAGGTGAATGATGGTAAGAAAGATGTGGAGTAGACATATGGAAAATTAACAATGTACTTTTTCTTTGTGCAACAAAACTAGTTTCTCTCCATATTAAATCTATGATTTATGACTTGTAACTACAATCAGTGGCCCTTACAAAGATCCTCCTCTTTAAAAAATTATCAAGAGTATGGGAGTGGTAAAATAACTCATTTTGATAGTCCCCTGCCTTATCATGTGCACAACCTAGGTTTCAGCCTGGCCCTAACCACACTGAACGAAACTTCTTTTGGTCTCTTTGCCTCTCTGCATTCTCTCTGTCTCTGTCTCTCTGTCTCTCTCTCTCATTTTTTTCTTTGCCTCCAGGGTTACTGCTGGGGCTTGGTGGCTGCACTGAGTGCACTGCTCCTGGAGGCCATTTTGTTGTTGTTGTTGGACAGAGAGAAATTGAAAAAGGAAGGGAGAGATGAGAGAGGGAGGGAAAGATAAACACCTGTAGACCTGCTTCACCACTTGGGAAGCCACACCTTGGGGGCTCGAACCCGGATCCTTGAGTGGGTCCCTGTGCTTCACACTATGTATGCTTAACTCCGTGTGCCACCACCTGGCCCCCTCATTATTTTTTATTAATTAATTTATTTTTACCAGAGCACTGTTTAGCACTGGCTTATGGTGGTGCAGGGGATTGAACCTGGGACTTTGGAAACTCAGACATGAGAGTCTTTTTGCATAACCATTGTGGTATCTTCCATATTCTCTCATTCTAATATATATATTTCTATATTTCTATATATATTTCAATTGAAATATATATATTTCAGTTTATGCACACAGACTTCCACTTTTTAGATGTTTTAGTCCAAAATGGGTCACTTGCTATTGTCAAAAATACAGGGTGTATGTTGCATTCTCTGTTCCCAACTGGTGCTCTGTTGACTTCACCAATCTACCTCTCATGAGTGGCACAGAATTTAAATGCATTCAGTGTGGTTTTCTTATTTTATGCCTTTCTGAGTCCATTAATGAGGTCATCCACTAATTTCTAAGCTGCCAGTATCAAAAATTATGTCCCTGTTGAACATCACAGTACTTGGCAATAGAAGGAGACTTAACCTGCCAGCCTTAGGAACCTGGTCTTTCACTGGCATGTTACAATTAACACCCAGGGAAAGAGCAGCTTTGACACATTCTACTGTACATAACTACTGGTTTAAAGTGTTCTAACGAAGTCATTTCTAAGAGTACAGTGTCTACCAGCAGTAAGAATTTTACCTCAACAAAGCAAAATTTATGCATATCCTGATGCAGCCAAATATTGATGACAGTAAGAGAACAAACACATTTGAAGCAAGAGGCCAAGTCCAGAATGCAAAAAGCAAAATGGAGAACAGTGGGAAGGAAAAGAAACAGCAATAGATGGGATGGAGGCAGATAGCATAATGGTTATGCAAAGAGACTCGGGCCTGAGGCTCCAAGGCCCTGCACCATCATAAGCCAAACTGAGCAATGGTCTGGAAAGAAAGGAAAGAAGGAAGGAAGGAAGGAAGGAAGGAAGGAAGGAAGGAAGGAAAGGGAAGAGAGAAAAGAAAAAAGGAAAGAAAGGGCAATAGATGAAGACATCTGAAAAGCTTTCTCTCCCTCCCTCCCTTCCTCCCTCTTTCTGATTTTCAGTGCCAAGAAGTGAATCTAGCTGCTGAGACTAGATTACCTTCCTGCCTAGTAACACAATATACCAGGTTTTTACTTAAATATTCTGTAGCATTGACTCCAGGCAAACAACCAACCCCCTCAGTCATTCTAAAACAATCTTTGCCTCAGTCCCTATTTTCTTCCACTAGAATGATCTCTCTCCTCCTCTCTGCTGACCTCAACTTTATCCGTCCACAGACATAGATGTTATGGCTTGTAGCTATCTTTTCCACCTTCACTTTGAATCCCTTCTGACTTGGCAGATTTTTCAGGATTCACTCATTTCCATAATAGGTAAGATCCCTAGAGTCCTGACTAATATTCAGTTGTAGGTTGAAATGAATGTTAAAAATAAATACATAAAAAGGGTTATATTCTTAGTGTTGAAGATATGAAGACAGAACTGATATCCAATTTTTTATTTCCTTTCCTTTCTTTCTTTTCTTTTTTTTTAACCAGAGCACTACTCAGCTCTGGCTTATGATGGTGTGGGGAGATTGAACCTGGGAATTTTGGAGCCTCAGGCATGAGAGTCTCTTTGCATAACCATTATGATATCTGCCTCCTTTATCCAATCATTCTAAAACTAAATTATTGAGTGAAAAGTATTCTTTCATAGTGTCCTTCCCTATCCTGTTTTCCAACCAGTCATCCATCTAACATTTTCTGTGTGCCTACTCTGTGTAACCATTGTATTAGATGCTCCTGCTAACACCCTTCGATAAAATAAACAGGAAGTTTCCCTCTTAGTATTTGCTCTAACCATGTATGTTTCCACTACCTCTCCCCTAGATATTTTCTGAAATTTTCTATTTTATTTTTATGTGTGATTGGTGGTTTGCAGCTTATATTAATGTGTACCCAGAATTGGAAAGAACAAGTAGATTAGAAAGAAATTGCTAACCAAATAACTGGGGGAAAAATCAAAGCATTCAGTTCTTACATATTCCAAAATTGTGTGTGTGTGTGTGTGTGTTTGGTGTTCCTACAGTAAGTAAAACAGGTCAGTAAACCTTTCTTTTTGTGAGATGGGCCCCACTTGCATGTATGGTTTCACTGCTTCCTGGTCCCTTTTCTCATTTGGAGAGTCAGAGAGAAAGAACAAAAGACATAATGGCAGCGGAACTGTTCGCTGATGCCATAGCACTTGAACATGTAGTCTGCAAATGACAAATCACACTCCCTACCCAGTGTGCTATTTCTCTAGCATAATATGCTAGACTTTTTGGCCTATATATAAATCATTAAGCAGAACTTTATACCTATTAAACTTATTTTCTATAATATGCTAAATATATATATAAAAGATGAACATAAGAGATTAACTTTGGGCAGTCCTTTACAGATGTAGTTCGGGTTTTTTGCCTCCAGGATTATCAATGGGGCTCGATACCAGCACTAGGAATCTACTGCTTCTGGAAGCCATTTTCCCCCATTTGTATTGGGTATGACAGAAGGAAACTGAGAGAGGAGGGGGAAATAGAGAGGTAGAAAGAAACACAGACACCTGCAGACCTGCTTCACCACTTGTGAAGTTTCCTCCCTACAGGTGGGGAGCCAGGGGGTTGAATAGTAACAAAGACCACCACTGATTGGTGTCTCCCAGGAAAATATCCTTGGACAAAGAGCTGTTTGAGCTTAGGAATTCAAGCACTGGTAGACACTTCAAGAAAGAAAGAGGAAATATTCCAGGTAGAGGGAATAACATTAACAGACATATGGAGGCAGAGAAGGGTAAAAATCATTTGGGGAATTTTTTTAAAAAGAATTTATTTATTTATTCATGAGAAACATAGGAGGAGAGAAAGAACCAGCCATCACTCTGGTACATGTGCTGCCAGGGATCAAACTCAGGACCTCATGCTTGACAATCTAGTGCCTTAGCCACTGCGCCACCTCCTGGACCACTGGGGAATATTTTAAGGCAGATTTTAGAAGCCTTAAAGCCTTGAGACTTCCTCTTCAAAATATCAATGAGAAGCACCAACAGGACATTAACAAGAAGGAAAAGAGAACTCTTAGTGTTTCTCCCTCCCTTTGGTACAATATCAACACACCTCTTCAATTTCCCTCTTCTCTAGATAACTACTCTTCTGTGACTCTAGCTTCTGGTAAGCTCTGGCAATACTATATTTCCCCTTTGTCCCTGTAGCCTTAGGCCTGCTACTAGCTTCCCATTTTTGCTATTGTTTGTTGCAACATCTATTGTCAGCTCCCTTGACATAAATCACACATCTGTTAAGTCTTGTCATTTGAGCAATCTAGATGAATTATGTTTCCTGCTGAGACTCTGATATAACCACACAACTCCAACTAAGACGTACTACATTACCCCATCCGCAGCATCTTAAATCCTGAGTACATCAGATACATTAATAAGAGAGTTTTCACTCTCAGTGTCAACCTGGAGTCTCCTATTGCATCATCTTTCACCTCAAATGATTTGTTAAGTTTTTGCTAATGAACTCTTATGATGTTTCTCTTGCTTCTTTTCAAGTCCATACCACTGTTCTTATTCAGGTAGTGTTTTTTTTTAACTCTACACTCTTTATTGTGATTTGCAATACCTGTATTTTTTTTCAGTGAGTTTTTTCTTTCTTCCTTTCTGTCTTTTTTTTTTTTTTTTTACTTTAGAACTTTATTGAGTAATGGTTTACAGTATAGTCTTTTTTTTTTCCCCACTACTCCCGTCACCAAAGGTCTATGTCTCCCAACCCTAACTCACTCTGGTCTTCATTGTCTCTGATCTATGGGAATGTGAAAGCTTCTTAACTCTCTTCTTTGATTCTAGACCTCTCTTTCCAACAACACAGGCACCATCACCTGGATGAAAAGTTTTGCCTCTGTTACTGCCAAAGCCCCCATGACATGAGTGCTTCCAACTTTCCCCAGTAAATCTCTAGTATTCTTCTACTTCTGTCTAACTTCCCTAAATGGACTCTGCAATTCCTTCATGTGTCTGTCTATCCTAGAAAACCACCGAAAGCTATTTCCCAATGAAGTTCCCTTTATCTTAATGTGCTTTTATTTACCTCTACTTCTTTTTTTTTTTAATATTTTTTTTTTCCCTCCAGGGTTACTGCTGGGGCTCGGTGCCTGAACTACGAATCCACTGGTCCTGGAGGCTATTTTTTTCCTTTTATTGCCCTTTATGTTTATCGTTGTTGTTGTTATTGCTGTCGTTGTTGTTGGATGGGACAGAGAGAAATGGAGAGAGGACGGGAAGAAAAAGTTAGACATCTGCAGACCTGCTTCACTACCTGTGAAGCAACCCCCCTGCAGGTGGGGAGCTGGGGGCTCGAACCAGGATCCTTGTGCTGGTCCTTGCACACTTAACCGGCTGCGCTACCGCCCAGCCCCCTCACCTCTACCTCTTAAAAATCTATTCATACTTAGAGGTCTTGTGCAAATGACTTCTGTCTTTGGGCAGCAGGGCTGCTACAACAAAGTCCCATTGAATGGGTGGTTTAAAAACAGCACAATTGGGGCAGGGGAGTTAGCATAATGGTTATGCAGAGGCTTGTCATGCCTGAAGCTTCCAGGTCCTAGGTTCAATCCCCTGCACTACTATAAATCAGAGATAAGCAGTGCTCTCGAAACAAACAAACAAACTAAAATAAACAGCACAACTGGAAAGGAGTGGATGGCCACAAGTGCACAGGCAAAAACTTGAATTCTAGGAAAAAGAAGTGGGGGGTGGGTGGGTTGGTGGTGGCGCACCTGGTTAAGTGTATGTCTTACCATGCACAGGGACCCAGGTTCAAGTTCATGGTCCCCACCTGTAGTGGGAAAGCTTCATGAGTGGTGAAATAGGGCTACAGGTGTCTGTCTGTCTTTCTCTCCCTCTCTACCTCCCCCTCCCTCTCAATTTTTCTGTGTTCTATTGGATAACATAAATAAATCAAGTTAAAAAATGGAGAAAGGAAAAAGGAACAGAAATAACATCAAGAACCGGACGTTGAGTAAGCAGGAGAATTAATAAATACTAGGAATTCAGAGGAGAAAGTGGTTTATGCAAGGGACAAGGGCAGATAGGAGATAAGGAAATAGGTGTTTTAGGTAGTGAATCAGGTGTGGGAAAAGCCAGACTGAGGGTTATAACTGGTGCTTGAAAATGTGGCACTGCAGTCTTGGAGGGCTACCAGATAGTTGGGACTGCAAGAACGGAGGTGATTTCCAAGAAAGAAACCTTGTAGAGCCAAAGAAGTGTGTTGAGACATAGACTCCTGTGATTGCTCACATGTGCAAAGAATTATCACAAAGAGACTTTGTGTGGCAAGATTTGTTGACACGGGCCACACCTAGCACTTAGTTCTCTGTTTCATGAGAGCTGTTAACATGCTTTCTCTGATTTTGAGTTTTTCTCTCCTTTTCTCCAAATCTTAAAAACTAGAAGGCAGGAAACTATTTTCAAAAGCATAGGATCTTGTCTTTAAAAAAGCAGCAGGTAAAGTAGTAAATTTTTTCACTGGAGAGAAAGACAAAAACGGACAAATACTAGATATAAAGAACTGACTTCTGCATAACAGAGCTAGGTGTACTTTGAACTTGGAGTGGAGAGCAGAGAGAAATTCATAGCTGTGATGAGAATTACAGAACTATGAGTGGGAGATGAGCAAACATAGTCCTTAGGGATTTTACTGTGTGGCTGAAGCCTGCCCAGAAACTCTGTCTTTCTGAAGGAACCCGAGGTACAGAATATGTTCACATGTATTCATAAATTAGAGCAAAATATATACCTGAAAGCAAATGTACACAATAGTATGCAGTGAGTATACAGTTCATAATGAAATAGTGTCTACTTAGACTTAGATACCTTCCTCACCTACTTCCTATTATACTTCCCTCACTCAATCCAAAGCTAACCTTATCAAAGCAAGGACTGCAAAAGCTGAATAAGGGCAAGAGACTGGCATACTTTAATGATGACTCTTTAGTCACTATCAGGCCACCCCACCAGCTGGGGCCCTATTCAGGAAGTCCTGAGATTCCCAAACAGACATGATGGGCTTAGACCCCAAATAAATTTCTCTCTCCATTGTTACCAGTCATCTCTATCAGGAACAACACAATAGACCCCTTTGTGGGCTCCCATAGGACCTTGCCCTCAACTTGGATCAACAATGGTACAGAATGTTCCATCCTCCAAAGGGAGGCTGGACAACATACTCTATGCTACAGCTGAGGAAGATGGGCGATATTGGGGCAGCTTGGAATGTTCCTACTCATGACCACAGAATGTGAGCTCAGATCTACAGGGATGCAGAGGTCACATAGGCTCCTAAGATGAATATGAGCCCCCGATCACATCAAATCGATGGGGTTTACAGTCAACAATATTTATACACCTTTCCCATATTTGGGAGCAACTCTTTTCACTGATCTAGCTTTCTGGTCCTTTTTCTAGCCTTGACATCATCTCCCCAGACAATAACTTGGATCCACCTGCATATCAGATTTCAAGCTCAGGGAAAAAAACTAGTATAGCCACAGGCCCTTTGGAATATAACTAAATTATACCTACTAGCTCTCTACAAAACGGAGACCCCCCCAAACTCTTCATTTGCACTACTCCAGCCTTTAGGTTCATGATTAGTCAACAATTTGTTTGGCTTTATATGTTAACTCTCTTTTCAGCCACCAGATTTCCAGATGCTAGCTTGATGCCAACCAGACTTCCCTGGACAAACCACCCCACCAATGTGTCCTGGAGTTCCACTTCCCCAGAGCCCTTCCTCACTAGGGAAAGAGAGAGGTAGGCTAGGAGTATTGATCAACTTGTCAATGCCTATGTTCAGCAGGGAAGCAATTACAGAAGCCAGACCTTCCACATTCTGCAACCCACAATGACCTTGGGTCCATACTCCCAGAGGGTTAAAGAACAGGAAAGCTACCCCACCAATGTGTCCTGGAGCTCAGCTTCCCCAGAGACCCACCCTACTAGGGAAAGAGAGAGGCAGACTGGGAGTATGGACCAACCAGTCAACGCCCATGTTCAGCGGGGAAGCAATTACAGAAGCCAGACCTTCTACCTTCTGCAACCCACAATGACCCTGGGTCCATGCTCCCAGAGGGATAGAGAATGGGAAAGCTATCAGGGGAGGGGGTAGGATATGGAGATTTGGTGGTGGGAATTGTGTGGAATTGTACCCCTCCTACCCTATGGTTTTGTTAATTAATCCTTTCTTAAATAAAAAAGAAAAGAAAAAAAAAGAATAAGAAAGCTATCAGGGGAGGGGACGGGATATGGAGTTTTGGTGGTGGGAATTGTGTGGAGTTGTACCCCTCTTAACCTATGGTTTTGTCAGTGTTTCCTTTTTATAAATAAAATAAAATAAACATTTATCAAGAATTGTGCTCACTTTGGAAGTACATCTACTAAAACTAGAATGATACAGAGATAATAAGCATGGCACTTCCACAAAGCTTACATGCAAATTCATGAAGAGTTCTTGAAAGAGAAGAAAGGTGTATCAAGTGTTGAGTATACTCTAGGCTTTGTGATGTTTCCATCCTCCCATGGAATACAAAGGCCTTCCCTTCCCTTCCCTTCCCTTCCCTTCCCTTCCCTTCCCTTCCCTTCCCTTCCCTTCCCTTCCCTTCCCTTCCCTTCCCTTCCCTCCCCTCCCCTCCCCTCCCCTCCCCTCCCCTCCTCTTTTCTTTTCCCCTTTCTTTCTTTCTTTCTTTCTTTCTTTCTTTCTTTCTTTCTTTCTTTCTTTCTTGCCTCTAGTGTTATTGCTGGGGCTCAGTGCTGGCACTATGAATCCAAGGCTCATGGCAGCCATTTTTCCCCTTTTGCTTTATTATTATTATGTTTTCATTTGACAGGACAGAGAGACAGAGAGATATTGAGAGTGAAGGTATGATAGAGAGGGAGAGAGAAAGATAGATACCTATAGACCCACTTCCCCACTCATGAAGCATCCTTTCTGGAGGTGGGAACTGGGGCTCGAACTCTGATCCTTGAGCATGGTAATATGTACACTTGACTGAGTGTGCCAACCACCGGGCTCCCTCTCTTTTCTTTGTGAAAGGGAAAGATAGTGATAAGAAAACACACACACATCAACTTGGTTTATCAAGAAATAATTTTATTTACTGTCATTAATAGCTTGTGTGGACTATTTTCTCTCCTCTGCCTTCTTATTCTGTGATAGAGGTACTTAGTAAGATGGTTAAAGGGAGAGAGAGGGACTGGGTCATGGTGCACCCAGTTGAGTACCCGCCTGAGCCCTTGGTCCCCATTAATGTGCCAGGGAGAAGATTTCATGAAGAGAGGGACAGTGATGCAGGTCTCTCTCTCTTTTAACATTTGTATTATCTTTACTCATTTATTGGATAGAGATAGCCAGAAATCAAGAGGGAAGGGGGTGATAGAGAGGGAGAGAGACAGAGACACCTGCAACACTGCTTCACCACTCTCAAAGCTTTCCCTCTGCAGGTGAGAGAGGTGTGGACTGTAGGCTTGAACCGGGGTCCTTGCACATTGTAACATGTGCTCAACCAGGAGCTCCACCACCCAGCCCCCCCTTCACCTTCTTCACCTTATTTCTTTCTGTCTCTATTAAGATTTTAAAAATTAAAAAAAGTTACAGATGGCTGTTGGGATCAATGACTTCATTCTGCAGGCACTGAGTTCTAGTGATAACCCTGGTGGAAAAAGAAAGAATGAAACAAAGAAGGAAGGAAAGAGGTAAAAAAAAAAGAATGAAACAAAAAGGGACAGAAGGAGAGAAAAGAAGGAAGGAAGGAATGAATGAATGAAGGAAGGAAGGAAGGAAAAGAAATGGAAAGAAATGGGAACATTTAATCTGCTAGGGGCATGCTGGGTTCCTTCGATTAGTAATTGATAGCAAGTAACTGATAGCAAACTATGAGTAGTGATACCAGGTGTGAATATCACTTGGTAACACTTCAGATATCCCTTCCTCCCTATTGTCATAAGTCTGTGGTGACCATACTAACCCCTACATCCCTTTGGAGGTTTAACTTTTGCTTTAAAATTGACAAGGTACATTACAGGGCCCCTGACTCTTCAAAAGGTCTTTCTCACCAGCTGGTTCTTGCAACTCCACCGTCAGAACTCCTAATGTTTGGGGGGAATTGTGCTTGTTTTCTACAACAGCTGGAAAAAAGCACCACAAAGTGAGTGCCTTCAGATGACAGCAGTGTATTTTATCCGAAGGTTTCTGGAGGGTTTCCAATCTGAAATCCAAGGCAGGGCCATGTTCCCTCCAGAGGCTTCCTGGGAACCCATCCCTGCTCAGAGTTTCTCTCCCAGCTTTTGGTGCTTGCCTGCAATTCTCAACACCCCGTGAAAGGCCAGCTGTATCACTCTAATCTGTGCTTCCTGGTCAATGATCTTCTTCCCAGTCTTTCCAAACCTTCTCCTTATAAAGATGGCTGTCACTGGATGTAGAGTCTCCTCCAATGCCATAGGACCTGAACATGATTTCATCCTCAAAGACCTTATTTTCAAACAAGACTACATTCATAGATACCAAGGGTCAGGCCTTGGTCATATCTGGGGGATGCAGTTGAACTCACAAGGGTTAACACTACATTTTTGCCGGAAACTTACAAATTGGTGTGAAGAAAGTATATATCTATATCTCTATATCCCTATAGAGATATAGATATATAATAATATATGTTATTATTATTATTTGCCTCCAGGGTTATTGCTGGGGCTGGATGCCTGCACTATGAATCCACTGCTCTTGGAGGCCATTTTTTCCCATTTTGTTGCCCTTGTTGTCGTTATTGTTATTGTTGTCATTGTTGTTGGATAGGACAGAGAGAAATCGAGAGAGGAGGGGGAGAGAAAGATAGACACTTGCAGACCTGTTTCACTGCCCGTGAAGCAACCCCCCTGCAGGTGGGGAGCCGGGGGTCTCAAACGGGGATCCTTATCCCGGTCCTTGTGCTTGGCAAGTGAGCTTAACCCACTGTGCTACCGCCTGACCCATATATATATATATATATATATATATATATATATTGGCAGGCTTTCTGTAAAAACAAATTTTCATGGTCTTGGGGGAATCTATCGGGGTTGCAGAGAGCATGGCCTTGGGGGGTGGAGTTCTGTCTGTGATTCTCTGTCACTTTGATCATAATGAGAAAGAGGAAGCTGAGAAAACAGAAGAGCTGCCACTGGACAAAGAGAAGAATTAAATGACTTTGTTGAAATTCTAGGGTAGTTCAGAAGAAAAGAAGTCCTGAAACAATGGTTCATGATTTTACTAAAATGTTTCTATTTTGAATAATTTCTAGAGGTGACTGAAATCTCACATTCTTAAGCTTTCAAAAAACTGCCTCCTATTTTTTTTCCATCTTTGACAGTTTCTTCAGGAAGCACTGAAAGTTTAGCTTTTTGGTCTCATTTACTGGGATTTGCTTTACGATCCTTGGGGACCACTGAGTGTTTACTAATTGATTTTTTATCTTCTTACTTATTTGAACATAAGAAAAACTGTCAAAATAAAGTCTCACAGGCAAAACTAAGTAGGAGGCAAAATTAACATAAGCTAAGGGCACTTGGTTCTAGCAGGGGCTCTGAGATCGAAGGGGAGAGAGTTAACAGTGCTAAGTAAGAACACACTGGCAAGTACTCAGGTGGGATTTTTGGTAGTAGGAGAGGCTTTCTGATTGTCTTTAAGTACACTCAGCCGTTCCTGGTTGGCTGCAAGGGGTAGGAGGACAGCTGAGCAGTTTTGTAGATATTTCAAAAGAGGAAGGATTGTTTAGTGTTAAGGCATAGGATTGTATGTGACTGGCCATTTCCTGGAAAAGGTGGGGGCCAACGGAGGTGCTTTTTTTTTTTTTTGCAGTTGAATTGTTACTGCAGTCCTTATTGGGGGGAGAGCTGCCCTAGCAATAGTGAGAGCTACAGATACTAAAGGAGAGCTTTAGATAATATATCCCATTATAAGGGGATGCAAAGGATAAAAGACTTCTACATGGCGGCTTGAAACAAAGTTGAATTTATTTGCTTGCTTGGCAACACTCAGATACTAGATCAGCAAGACTCCCTGCAGAAATAAAGGGTGTAGGTGCCAGTGGCTGCACTCAAGGTTGAGCAGACAGGTGACCTTGTTCAAGGACTTAAGTTCAAGCTGCTGGTCTCTCCACCTGCTGGGGGGAAGCTTTACACACAGTGAAGTAAGTGCTGCAGGTGTGCTTTCTACCTTTCTATCTCCCCTTTTCAATTTCTCTGTCCTACCAAAAAAAAAAAAAAGAAAGAAAAAGAAAAGTCTAGATATAGAACAAAAAGGGAGAACTTGAACTTGCATCCAAAAATGTAGTAAGACTTTGAGTTCAGGTCTCTGATTGACTCATAAAGCAAATTGTACTGTTAAATGTCAGTGGTTCTAGGGTCAACAAAATCATTCAGTTGGATAGTGTGATGCTTTGCCATCACATGGCCCAGGTTCAAGGCCAGCCTCCATGGTACTGAAGGAAGTTTCGGTGTCATGGTCTCTTTTACTCTCTGCCTTCTCTGTCTGTAGTTAAAAACATTTTCAGTCTAGTTTCATTCAGTAGAAAACTCATCTGTTGAGTGGCTGAGCAAGTTGTGGTCTATATACACAATGGAATACTACTCAGCTGTAAAAAATGGTGACTTCACCGTTTTCAGCCGATCTTGGATGGACCTTGAAAAAATCACGTTGGGTGAAATAAGTCAGAAACAGAAGGATGAATATGGGATGATCTCACTCTCAGGCCGAAGTTGAAAAACAAGATCAGAAAAGAAAACACAAGTAGAACCTGAAATGGAATTGGCGTATCACACCAAAGTAAAAGACTCTGGGGTGGGTGGGTGGGTGGGGAGAATACAGGTCCAAGAAGGATTCAGAGGACCTAGTGGGGGTTGTATTGTTATATGGGAAACTGGGGAATGTGATGCATGTACAAACTATTGTACTTACTGTTGACTGTAAAACATTAATTCCCCAATAAAGAAAAGAAAACTCATCTTCATGTGCCATTTCTTTCTTTTTTAAAAAAATCTTTTTGTTTTTTTTACTATTGGATAGAGACAGAGAAATTGAGAGGGGAGGGGGAGATAGAGAAGGAGAGAGACAGAGAGACACCTGCAGCCCTGCTTCACCACTTGTGAAGCTTTTCCCCTGCAGGTGGGGACCAGGGACTTGAACCTGGGTCCTTGCGCACTGTAATATATGTGCTTAACTGGGTGTGCCACTGCCTGGTCCCACATTTCATTTCAATTCTTTCTCTCTTTCTTTCTTTCTTTCTTTCTTTCTTTCTTTCTTTCTTTCTTTCTTTCTTTCTTTTCTTCTCTTCTTTCCTCTTTTCCTTCCTTCCTTTCTCTCTCTTCCTCTCTCTTTCCAACATATTTTATTATCATTTATTTTGGATAGAGACAGAGAAAATTAAGATGGAAGGGCAAGACAGAGAAGGAGAGAGAGAGGGAGACACCTGCAACACTGCTTCACCACTTAAGAAGCTTCCCTCATGCAGGTGGGGACAAGGGAGCTTGAACCTGGGTCCTTATGCACTATATAATGTGTGCACTTAACCAGATGCACCACCACCCAGCCTCCTAGGCCTTTTCTTGAGCAAGGAAAACTTAATTTATCAACACTAAAGAAATTTGAAGCTCCCCACCAAATTCATACTGTTTCAGCCCTATTACCTCATAGAATATTTTATTTTGCATAAAGTAGGAGTTCAGGCTTCTCTTCTGGACATGGGCGTTGGTAGGATGCTCCATACCCCCAGCCTGTTTCTATCTTTCCCCAGTGGAGTAGGGCTCTGGAGAAGTGAGGTTCCAGGGAGAGAGACATATGTCTAGTTTACTCTGACTTTTCCAGCACACATACTTCTCAGCATTAAAAATAACTCACTAGTTTACTATCAAAAAGTGATACTCTAAGACTACTTTAAATTGCATTTGTTCAAAAAAGGAAAATACCTGATGATCTAGCATTGCCACTCCTAGGATGGGAAAACACAAATTCAAGGGGATATATGCACCTCCACGTTCATTGCATCGCTGTTCACAGTAGCCAAAATGTGGAAGCAACTTAAATGCCCATCAACAGATGACTGGATAAAGAAGTTATGGATTATGTATTCAATGGAATACTATTCTGCAATTTAAAAAGACAATGCTGTATAATTTGGGGCAAAGAGGATAGACATGGAGGTGATTATGCTAAGTGGAATAAGTAAGGAGATGAAAGACAACTAGGAGATGACCTCATTCATATGTGGAATATAGATAACTAAAGCAAACACACTTGTGAAGAGAAAAGAAAAAAGAGAAGATAAGATAAGAGAAGAGAAGAGAAGAAAAGAAAAGAAAACTTGACCAAATTCTTTCCTAGACCTTGTGAGAAATATGGTGCTTAGCAGAGCTTTCAAAGGGAGGGATGGGTGTGGTCATTTATACACACACATACATATGGGTGTGAAATCAGACCCCTGAAATCTTAGTTTAGTAAACCACTGTTAAGCCACTAATAGTAAAAACTGGGGCCAGATGGTGGCACACCTGGTAGAGCACACATGTTAGAATGCACAAGGATCTGGGTTTAAGTCCCTGGTCCCTGCCTGCAGGGGAAAGCTTTGCTAGCAGTGAAGCAGTGTTGCAGTTGTGTCTCTTTGTCTCTTTCCCTCTCTATCACCCCCTTCCCTCTCGATTTCTGGCTGTGTCTATCCAATAAATATAATTTAAAACAATAAAAATAGTAAAAATTACAAAATGTTGCATTTTATTTATTTATTTATTTATTTTTGCCTCCAGGGTTATCGTTGGGGCTTGGTGCCTGCACTACGAAGCCACTGCTCTTGGAGGCCATTTTTTCCCCCATTTTTGTTGCTCTTGTCCTTATTGTTATTGTTGTTGAATAGGACAGAGAGAAATGGAGAGAGAAGGGGAAGACAGAGGGGGGAGAGAGATACTTCCAGACCCCCTTCACCAGTTGCGAAGCAACCCCCCCCACACACACAGGTGGGGAGCCAGAGGCTCAAACCTGGATCCTTATGCTGGCCACATGTGCTTAATTCACTGCACTACTGTCTGACCCCCCATATTTTATTTTCTAATGTTAATTACTTGTGTATTTTTTGCTCATTGAGTGCATTTGTCTTTTGAATAAAAGAGAATAAACATGCTGCACTTACTCCCTCCTCCTGACCTAGGCCAATCAAGACCTGACTGATGTAAAGGAATGTTCTTTTGTTCGTTTCCCTCTGCATGGGTGGCTGCTAAAACACCCAGCGAAAACATTCTGTTTTAATTTTTTTCATCTTATGGTTCATCCCCTAATATATGAATAAAAGTTCTTCAGTATACTTTCCCTTGATGAAAAGACAGATTTCTGCTATCAAAAGTACCTTCCAAGAATAATGAAAATAATTTTAGTTTCTGCCATTCTCTTAGCCAAATTGAACGGCAGATTTGAATATCTATGATCTATTTAGTCAAGACGCATGCCTTCCAGTAATAGCTTATAGTGTTTCTCTTCAATTTCCTTATTTTAAAAAGTATAAATATGTATAATACATATATGATTGATTCATGTATTTTCATGAGACAGAAAGAGATAGACAAACGCAAACAGAGTGAACAGAGCACTGCTCAGTTTTGGCATTTGGTGGTGCCAGGGATTGAATCTGGGACCTCTGGGGCCAAGTAATGGTCATTAGTTTGTTACCAATTCTAACCAATGATCCTTTTGCATCATGGCCCTTTGTCACTTAACATGGTGCTACTTCTTTATTTTGTGACAAATGACTTGCTCTCTGCATTTGAAGGACCTATCAACAATCAATGACAGGTACTTCCCCCCAATTTTTCACATTTCCATCATCTGTGTGTGTGTGTGTGTGTGTGTGTGCGCGCGCGCGCGTGTATGTGTGTAGATTTGTTATCTGATCATCTCACTCTAAGAGAAATGGACATGAAGGATTTTGTACATTTAAGCTTTCTTTTGCCATTTCACATAAATATCATTCTTCTGCTATTCTGGGGGCATACCTCAAAGTCAACACACGTTTACCACCAAGCAGTTTTCTTCAGGGAAGGATCAGATAGCAAACTCTTTAGTTTGTGCCACTCAAATAAGGTCTCTCTTGAATATTCTCATTTATGCAACATCATTATTATTCTGTGCAAGTGTTTAAAAATGTAGAAACACAAAACATTTGTAGGTCATATTTTTGCAAAGCCCAGCTATAATTATCAGAACTTGGAATTGGCATGTGACTTAAGAGTTGGCCATTCCTGATGCCAACGAACTCAGAAAAGGAAATTAAAACTATTCTGTTTTTTCTTTTTTGTGAGTGAACTGATGCATGAATTGGTTTAATTAGCTAGGCATTTTTCTCTTTACACAATAACAAAAATCATATCTATGGCAGTGAGGAGGGCCTCATTTACAGATGAAAATCAGTTGTGGTACTGGAATCTTACCTTATATTTTTAATAGGTCACGTGATGGAGTGCCTCCATTAATTGTTCTTCTATGATACTTTACTTGAACATTTTATTTACTTACTTATTAAATTTTTTAATTTATTATTGGATAGAGGCAGAAAGAAATTGAGAGGGGAGGGAGAGATAGAGAGGGAAAGAGAGAGCCAGGTGGTGGTGCACCAGGTTGAGTGCATTTGTTACAATGCGTATGGACTCAGGTTCAAACCCCAGGTCTCTACCTGCAGGGGGAAAGCTTCACAAGTCTCTCTGTCTTTTTCCCTCTCTATCTCTCCATTCCTCTTGATTTCTGGCCATCTCTATCCAATAAATAGATAATAAAAAATTAAAAAAGAGATAGAAAGACAGAGAGAGAGAGAGGGAGAGGGAGAGGGAGAGAGAGAGAGAGAACACAGAGAGATACCTGCAGCCCTGCTTCACCACTTGGGAAGCTTTCCCACTGCAGGTGGAGACTGGGGGCTTGAACCCGGGCCCTTGCGCATTGTAACATGAGCACTCAACCAGGTGCACCACCACCTGGGCCCTACTTGAACATTTTAATGGAGCTTCTTCACTAGCTTCTCTATTCTGAATAACAACAGACAGAATCCTGAAAGCTGGTCCAAGCAAATAAACAACTTATGCAGTCTTTATTAGTTTGTTCAGGTTGCTGTAATAGAGTACCACAGAGTGGGTGGTTTAAACAACAGGAATTTATTTTCTCACAGTTCTGGAGACTGGATGTTCAGTATCAAGGTGGTTTCCAGTGGGGCTTCTCTCCCTGTGTTCTCACATAGCCTTTCCTCTGTGTGTGCATAGAGACAGAGGGAGTTTTCTCTTCTAAGACCACCGCTTTGCAGCATTAGGGACCCACCATATGACTCACCTAGCCTTAGTTACTGCCTGAAAACTACCATCTGCAAATACAATTACATTGTGGGTTTAGGGTTTCAACATATGAATTTGTTGGAGGCCAATATTCAGTCCATACCACCCACTAAACAGATAGTACAAAGCTCGCTACTAATACCTTTGGTGCCTTGTTCATAATCTGTGTGCCTCATTCCAGAATCAATTACAAGAAATTTTAATTTCATTTCTAAGCCTACAGAGGTTTACAAAAAAACAATTACAACAAAGTTGAGGAGTGACTATTGGGAAACATAAAGGCTGACTGTAGGCCAGATGGGCCAGTAGATAAGAGACTTCTTGGTGTCTTGGGGATGGGGGGGTTGTCTAGAGAAAACATGAAAAGAAAAATATGATTCAAGCATGGATTAGCACAGTAGGCTGAGGCCACAGAATGCAAAGAAACAGATTCTGGAAGGACCCAAAGGTATTAACCTACAGAGCTTTATGGTAATGACTGAATGAATAAGAACAGGTTCCTTGTGCCTCCCCAGAGCCCTGCCCCACTAGAAAAAGAGAGAGACAGGCTGGGAGTTTGGATTGACCTACCAACACCCATGTTCAGTGGGAACGCAATTATAGAAGCCAAACCTTCCACCTTCTGCACCCCATAATGATCCTGTGTCCATACTTCCAGGGGGATAAATAGGGAAACTATCAAGGGAGGGGATTTGGATATGGAGTTCTGGGGGTGGGAACTGTGTGGAAATGTACCCCTCTTATCCTATAGTCTTGTCAATATTTCCATTTTATAAGTAAAAATTAAAAAAGAAAGAAAGAGGAAAGAACATTTTAGACAGGATAGTTTAGGACAAGCAAGTGTGATTACTTTGATGGCCAATACTCAATAGCCTGGAAAGGCCCTGATTCATCTCATCTCAGAAAGCAGGATTCAGAGCCCACACTAGTAGATATCCTGTTGTCTCTGCTCTTTCCCTCTCTTCTTTCTGGAGGGATCTTGCTCTAGTCTGTGTCCTGGAATCAATCTTCCTTTCTTCCTTCCTTCCTTCCTTTCTTTCTTTCTTTCTTTCTTTCTTTCTTTCTTTCTTTCTTTCTTTCTTTCCTTCTTTCCTCCCTTCCTTCCTTCCTTCCTTCCTTCCTTCTTTCCCTTTCTTTCTTTCTTTCTTTCTTTCTTTCTTTCTTTCTTTCTTTCTTTCTTTCTTTCTTTCTTCTTGCCTCCAGGGTTATCGCTGGATTCAGTGCCTGCACAACGAATCCACTGCTCCCGGAGGCTATTTTTTACCCTTTTCTTGCCCTTGTTGCTTATTGTTGTTGTTATTATTGTTATTGCTGTCATTGTTGTTGAACAGGACAAAGAGAAATGGAGAGAGAAGGAGAAGACAGTGAGAGGGAGAGAAATATAGATACCTGCAGACCTGCTTCACCACCTGTGAAGCTACACCCCCTGCAGGCTCGAACTGGGATCCTTATACCAGTCCTTGTGCTTAGCGCCATGTGCACCTAACCCGCTGCACACCGCCTAGCCCCCTTTTTCTTTCTTTTTATAATCAAAACGTTTGATTCATATGCCAGATGCCCTCTACTCTCCTAGATCCTAGTGCATTAGGCATTTGGAAATTGGAGCCAGGAATCTAATAGGCTATTTTGGCTTTCAATCCAGTGTCTCTCCCAACTGTCCTATAGCTGAAATGGGATGGGGGTGGGGCACACCCAGGAAAACTAAGAACACACATATTGTGTTCAAGACCTTCCATAACAACTCTTTGAGATAAATATTGTTATCCTCATTCTGCAGAGGAGGAAACTGGGACTCCCTCCCCCCACCCAGCCCCTAAGAGATTATGTTTCCTAAGGTCAAGGTCAAATACAGAAATTAACCCCGCATTATTTTCTCCACTTCACAAATAATAGGCGCTTTTGCAATCCTACTTTTATGAGGATTTTCCAGCAGCAACCCTGAGGTATATGTATAAAAAAAGAGTTTCCTGAGAGAAATGGGGGTTGGTAACTGGAGGCAATTACAGGAAAACAAGCAAATAATGTCTAAAAATGCATAACATGCAGTCCAAATGGTTGGGCCTTGTTGGGAATTGAATAATAAGGGTAGATATACCAAGGGTACCTCCTAATTGTACAAGTTCAAGGGCAGCACTTCATTTACTTTTTGATGGAAAATGATAAGCAGACTGCATAATTTGAAATTAACGGCCAGACTTGGAATTCTATAAGCGGCATAACAGGAGGAAAACATTAAGCAAAAAAAAAAAAAAAAAAAAAAATCTCATCAGCATTATTGTTATTTAACCTGAGTCCTCGTGGCTGGTTTTTGCACAGAGTGCTTTTCTTTCCTTCCTGTGTCAGTGGTGTTCTCCATGTGGAAGCTATTGGTCTGGTCTGGATCCCAGATTCAAGAGCTGGAAGCTTTTCACCGGCTGGAAAGTTTAAACTGGCTTCATTCAGAAGGCTGAGGCGTCATCAGTGGCAACACCTCGTGGCCATATGTCAATAAATAAATGCTCTAATCAGAAACAAATGCAGAAAGTGAGTCACCAGCTTCCTTTGGCAAATTGTGCTAGGAATGAAGGGGAAAGTCACCCTTCCTCTTAGCCTTTGTATGAAGTCTCACCTGGGTTTCGGATCACTATGACAAGGGACTTGGGTGGCAAGTTCCCAGTGGAATTCGATGTGGCCACCATGAACAAAGGCAGAAGGAAATAGCATTCAAGCTTGCATGCAGCTAGTTGGTGGATTTCGTGACCACCCTTTCTTGGGGTGGGGTGTGTGTGGATTTTTGGATGCCCTGGAGGGTGAAGGCAAGTGGCCAGTTGTGGAAACTGGAGGGTGAAGTACATGTGGCCAGTTGTGGAAACTAAATAAGGTTTTTCTTTTTTTTAAAAAATAATTATTTTTTAAAGATTTTATTTATTTATGAGAAAGATAGGGGTAGAGAGAAAGAACCAGACATCAGTCTGGTACATGTGCTGCCGGGGATTGAATTCAGGACCTCATGCTTGAGAGTCCAAAGCTTTATCACTGTGCCACTTCCTGGACCACTAAATAAGGTTTTTCATAGTTTCCACATTTGCAGCTCTGGGGGGAAAACATACAACATCTTCATGTTTGATCTGGGCATGTGTTGTTAAGTAAAAAAGGGCCTTCAAGTGTTGAAACGCTTATTTTAGAGAAGAGCTGACTATCTCTGCTACTTCTCCATTTGACAGAAGCAATTTGGCTTATTATTATTACTGTCAACACTGGGGCTTCACTGTGCTATGTGGACTTTTCCAGGTAGAGAAGGACAGAGAGAAGGAGAGAGGGAAAGACACCACAGCACTGAAGCTGCCTCCAATGTTATGGGGATTGGGCTTGAACCTGGTTAGAGTACATGGGAAAGTTGGCTCACCATCTAGGTGGACTATTTTGCTGACCCTGATTTAGCCTATTTTCAAGTCTAGAAAGAATGCATGAGATGGCCTGGGAGGTGGCGCAATGGATAAAGCGCTGGATTCTCAAGCATGAGGTCCCAAGTTCAATCCCCGGTAGCTTATGTCCCAGAGTGATAACTGGTTCTTTCTCTCTCCTCTAATCTTTCTCACTAATAAATAAACAAAATCTTTAAAAAAAAAAAAAGAAAGAATGCAGGGATTAACTCATGAAAATATTCCTGGAACCTCACCTCTCCAAGCCCTTCCTTACTAGGGAAAGAAAGATAGAGACAAACTGGGGGTGGGGGTGTGTAGATTGACCAGTCAACATTCATGTTTAGTGGAGAAGCAATTACACAATCCAAAACTCTTTTTTTTTTTTTTTTTTTTTGTCTCCAGGATTATCGCTGGGGCTTGGTGACTGCACTATGAATCCACTGCTCCTGGAGGCCATTTTTCCCATTTTGATGCCCTTGTTGTTGTTGTTATTGTTGTTGGATAGGACACAGCTACCACCCGACTCCCTATCACTTCATTTCTAAGCCATACCTACAACTTATTACAACTTCTGGGTAACAAAGCCTGGCTTCTTCCTTCTGCGTGAGGGTTTAGAAACAAAGGTTCCTGCTCACAAGAGTTCTGGGTTCCAGTAGATTTGTGGTTCAGAGCCCTTTGGTCATCTTCCCCTAACATTCCCCTCTCTGGGAGTATGAACCAAAATTCTTTTTGTAGTGCAGAAGAAAAAAGTTTTGGGGGGCGGGGCGGTAGCGCAGCGACTTAAGCATACATGGCATGAAGCGCAGGGACTGACGTTAAGGACCCTGGTTCCAGCCCCGGCTCCCCACCTGCAGGGGAGTCACTTCACAGGCAGTGAAGCAAGTCTGCAGGCGTCTCTCTTTCTCTCCCCCTCTCTGTCTTCCCCTCCTCTCTCCATTTCTCTCTGCCCTATCCAACAACGATGACATCAATAACAACAACAATAAAACAACAAGGGCAACAAAAGGGAATAAATAAATATCTTTTTAAAAAAGACTGCTTAAAAAAAAAAGAAATGAAATGATGGCAAGGCCATGGAAGTGAAAACAAAATGGGCATCAGCTTCCACATTGGGTCAGCCATCTTTGCCCAAATGGTCCACGTGCTTTTCTGGTGCATTCTATTTTAATTTTTCCAATTAAAAGTTTAAGATATCAGGGGAGAGGGAGTCGGGCAGTAGCGCAGCGGGTTAAGCGCAGGTGGCACAAAGCACAAGGACAGGAGTAAGGATCCCGGTTCCAGTCCCCGGCTCCCAACCTGCAGGGGAGTCGCTTCACAAGCGGTGAAGCAGGTCTGCAGGTGTCTGTCTTTCTCTTCCCCTCTGTCTTCCTCTCCCCTCTTCATTTCTCTCTGTCCTATCCAACAACAACAATAATAACTACAACACAAAACAACAAGGGCAACAAAAGAGTATAAATAAATAAATGAATATTAAAAAAGGAAAAAAATTTTAAAAAGGTATCGGGGAAACCCTTATGAAGAATACTTAGAGTTGGTAGGGAATAAAACCACTAATTTGAATATTAAGAAGACAAAAATAGGTCATGGGACTTATACTCAGTAGAATATTACTCAGCAGTTAAAAAGACTATAGTGTGTCCTAAATGGATGGGACAGGCAGTGATTATGCTTAGTGAAGTAAGTAAGGAATTGAAGGACAACTACAGGATGATTTCACTCATAAGTGGAAAATAGAGAATTGAAACACATGAACTTGAAAAAAAATAGTCAATCCATATATATGACCTGTACCATCGGAGGTAGGAGAGGCACAGAACTTTGGTGGTGCAGAGTGGTGTGGAATTATACTTCTATTATACATAATCTATTAAACCACTTGTAAAATGTATATATTTAGAAAAAGAAGAAGAACGAATGCATGATGCCTCCAGAGTACCACTGTGATAATAATTAACTGGTCTCACGCTTTCAGCTCCCAGACCAAATACCATGGAATTAACTTGCTCCATCTCAATAGTAAGTGATAACTACTTCATAGCCCGGGACTTGGCTACTATGTTTTGTTCAGTGCCAAGTTCAGAGCCTCTCTGTCACAGTTCACCTTTACCTCTGAGGGAATTCAAATTGACTGTCACCAGGCAGGGGTATCTCCACAGCTCTGCAGTCCCACACAAACTTGTAGGCATGACCTCAAGCATACCAGCTTTGCCCCAGAAAGGCAGACATGACATCAATCTGATGGCATTCTCCTCAGAGGAGATTTATTTGATGTACTCATTCAGGACATACAAACACTCACCACTCACACATGAGCTCATACACACACACACACACACACACACACACACATACACACACACACACACACACACACGGCCCTTCTGTAAGACCGATTATCCTGATGTTAGGGTGTCTTTAGGTTGCTGTTCAAATAATTACTTTCACTGTGTTCATGTGTATGTACTGAATTTTAACACTGCTCCATGAATCAAAATATCAATAACAAGCTAATAAAATAATATCGAGCTGGGGTTGAACGAGGGGAATCAGTGAGCCACAGGTCTTTCATGCACTCCCCTGGCATATAGATTTAACGTCACATCTGATCTAAATCCATACAGTAGCTAAGCCTAGCATGTGCTGCTTCCATTTAAAAAAAATGTCTCTTCAGACACATCTTTCCAGATCTCTTTTTCACTTTAATACCCTTTAAATGATTGAAAATCAGATTTTCTCACTGACTATGCCTTTTGTCCCAGATGATAAATGACGGCTTCTGTCTCCTCCCCTCTCTGTCTGGTTCTGAACGGTGTTCAAAATAAGCCGACTCTTTGTGCTGAGTTTTTGCTGCTGTCAGGGGATTTATGTAGGATGAGAGCTGAGCTATGGCAACTGCAGTGATTGGGTAACGACTCCTTCAGAACTGTGTGAGCACAGACCATGGTGGTTCCCCCCACCCCGTTTCTTCCCCAAATAGCTGCTGCAGCTCTTGTTTGGAGGTTTAAAATGTTCATGTATTCCCAATTAAGAGAAGGAATGAAAATAATTCTCGGCAATTTATGACTTGGCGAATCAGCCTTACTTCACTATACTGGATGTGTGACTTTGGGCACAACTTTGAACTTATCTGAGCCTCATTTTATTTATCTGTGAAATGAGGATGTCCCTTCCATGGAGAAAATTCCATGTTCTGTATTTGGGACCTTAAAATGACTCAAATTGCCTTTGGCAGTTTTTTTTTTTTTTTTTTGCTTTGCCTTCAATTGAGTCTAGGATCCAAGAAAGGGATCATGTTATTTTGTGCTCAGTGTTCAAAGGGTAAATAAATAACATTCTCCTATGTCTAAAAGGTCCAACGCTGAACTCACGTTCTCACCATGCTGCCTTCTCCAGTATTCATTCCCACAGTGGGAAAGAGCACCACATCTACCTAGTTTCCTAATCTAGAAACTCCCTAGTCATTCCCATTCTTCTCTGTCAGTTCTTCCTCTTTGCTCTCACTTTGCCTTTTGTAGCACTCAGCTACTGCTTCTGTGGAATGGGTTCCTGGGAAGCCAGGGCCCACCCTTCTGCTTTGTCTGGTCCTGGAAAGCAGAAGACATTCTTAGTGGGGAAATGCTTGCCTCTGACCAGTCAGCCTAGACTCCCTCCCCCCCTCCCCCTCCTCCTCTCAGCTCTGCCCTGACTCTTCACTGTGTCACTTGACCGGGGCTAAACAGGGCTTCCATAAAGCTTTAAAACTTCCCAGAAGCTTGACTTCTAGAAAGTAGGACAGGCTAAGAGCACCAAATATGAGCTGTGACATTACAACTTACCCCCCTTCTGATCTTTTTAAGTCAGAGTATAATTTCTGGGAAAAAAATGCTTATAATAACAACCAGCTCTCAGGGATGTAATGTATGTGAAGTGCTGAGTCCAGTGTCTTGATGCATCATGAGTGCTCCATAAATGTTAGTTATCATTACTGTTATTATGGCAGGAGGCTTATTAGCAGCCTCATCACCTGTGCGCACTACAGCATAGAATAAAACATTGCTGTCAAAAACCAGCTTTGACTGGGACAGGTATTCACTCCAGATCCCTTTGTCACTATGAAACCCTAATTTACCTTGTCACTTTTCTCTGCTTCCTGTGGTTCTTGTGAAGCAGTAGACTTTGATTCTTCTACCTTGAGAAGCTCTTCTCATTTGGCTAGGTGGGTGTGCAGTGGAAAATGGCTAAATTGTTTGGACTCTCTACTGATTTAGAGAATCACCTGGCGTGCCTATGTGTGGCACCGGTCCCCCTGAACTGTTCACGAGTGTTTCTTCACCACCTGAACTGTTTTCTTGTTTCGTTGCATATTTGTGGAGTCAGGGCCTTGCACAGACACAATTTCACTGCTCCTGAGCTGCTTTTTCATTCAGCTAGAGACCCAGGGGAACAGAGAAAGAAGAAGAGACACTGCCCTGGTGTCAGGGCACTTCCTCTGTGGCGTCAGGGTTTAAACCTGGTCAAGGCATGCACCCTACCTGGGAAGCCATCTCTCTGGCCCCTATCCCAATGATAATACAGTTCTAGTTGGACCCTGATCCTTGAAAATCCATTTTATTCAATACTTTTCTGCTAGAATCTCTCATGCTGCTTTATATGGCAGTTGAGTTTTCCCCAAGATGGCCACCCACAGCAAGATCGCCTATTCCAAAGACTCTTCTCCAGTGGGACCTGACACTGGAGATGCAAACCAGTCCAGATTGAAGATGTGAGAGCTGTAAAATCCTGTGTATGTATAGTAAGTAGCCTACATGTCCTCCAAAGTCAAGTTCATGTATAAGTGTTCTCTGTACCATCCATCAGCTCATTATTTAATACAGCTGGCGATTCTTCCATTTGCTACGAGAATATATACTATCTTGTATATGCCAGGGCCCAAGTACAGAAAACACAGAAGCAAACTCCTTATGGTTCCACCACTTTTTGTGTTTGCTTCTTTTAATATTTATCTCATTATTTTATACTATTTTAAAAAACACATTTGCATCTCCTAGTAGACTGTGAGGTCCTGGAGGGGAGAAGTGGTGTTTCATCTCACTTTGGGGAGGAGTGACGAAGTGCTACTTTCAAGCTAAGAATAGGTTTTTTTTATTTGTTCCCTATTGGTTCTGCAGGGATAGCATATTCATCTGTGGAGACTGTCTACTTTTTTGAGGTAAGGAAAATAAAATTACTCTGCCAAGCCTTTTGTCTATGAATGCCTGAGCTCTCACACATTTCACAGGAAAAGTTCAGGGTGAAGCAAGGTGCTAACCTGAACAAGTTTGTCTGCCTAACCACTGCTCAATTAGTACTTAGGATGCTAGGAAGGAGATTTAAAACCCCTGAGTTAACCACGAGGGTGGAATAGACATATTTCTCCACTGGAAAATAGTAATCAAGGTTCTTTATTCTTTGGATGTAATAATCACATTTCTTTTATTGGAACATTGTTAAATAAGAATGACTCAACAACTGGACTTCATAGGAGTTGTTTCTTTCATATCCTGGGAAAACAAGAACTATTGTTATTAGTTCGGTAGTTTACACTATGAAGCAGGTACTTGGTTTGAGTGGTTGACTGGGTTTTTGTTTATTATAAACGAGAAGAAAGAAGTCACTCATATCTAAGGCTATGAGACATAAGATCTTGTTTTGTATATTTTACTTTGATTTCTCTTTTTTGTGCTATTTTTATCCTTAAAAGTTCTGCATGAGGGGCCGGCCAGGGGTGCATCTGGTTGAGCACACATGTTACAATGTGCAAGGACCTGGGTTCAAGCCTCCAGCCCCCACTTGCCTGGAGAAGCTTTGTGAGTGGTAAAGCAGTGCTGGAGGTGTCTCTCTGTCTCTCTCCTCTATCTCCCCCTTCCCTCTCGATTTCTGGCTGTCTCTATCCAGTAAGTAAAGATAATATAAGAAATTGAAAAAAATTTTAAAAAAGTTCTGCATGACTCATTTTGCCTAATCTACAGACATATACTCAGGTCAATCTATTCAGTTGTATACGTATACATAATATGATCTGGACCATATAATTTATATATTTATAACTTTTTTACAGACTGGTGGAATTCTCTAAAATAGTATGAAATTGCTATACGTGTATCTGTACATAATATTGCCACAAGTACTTTCCTGTCTCATTAAATGTTCTTTGAAGAGTCTCTAGTAATGTAGCATAGACTAAGTATTTTCCCACAATTGAGTAGTTTTTAGCTATTGTAAATAATGTTCCAAAGTATCTTCATGTACATACATTTCTGTGTTTATTACCACCACCCCCAGGGTGATAGCCACTGGATTCCTAATGGCTAGTTATTGGGCGAAAGAACATGAACACACATACAAGCTCCTTGCCCTGTATTTCCATGATGCCCTTTTAAAAGGTTGTAACAACATACAATCTTTCAAAGAGTGTGGGTGAGTCAATTTCTATGTGCTTTCTTTTCCTGTATTGGTAATTTCATTAAAAATCACTTTGCTAAACTGATAGTGGAAATGGCATGCTGCTGCTTTTAATTTGCCCTTTTCTGGTGTATTGATGTAGCATCATTTTCAATAAATTGCAGGCTTCATCTTTAAATCCCGACTACCAGAGAGACATAGTCCATCTGTCTCCTTGGACTCTGAGAGTTCACATTACCATTTTCTGACTTAGAACTTGACTCATTTTTATTGAAAGTGAAGTCCAGTATCAGATATCTCCCTAGCAACCTCTCTGGGCATTTCCTCATACAAAATAAATGGTGTCCAATTCACTGACTATGTTGCAGGGGATTATACACAATAGCCAAGGAATAGAAGCAAATTAAATGTCTATGGATGGTCATTTGGATAAAGAAGCTATGGGACATATCCTCAATGAATACTATTTGGCTATTTAAAAAGTTGGTCTTGTGTACTTTGGCATAAAATGAATGGAACTGCAGGTGATTATATTTAATAAAGTAAGTAAAGAGATGAAAAGAAACTACCAGATGGTTTCACTCATATGTTAAGTATAGAGAAGCAACTAAACTTGGAAAATAATAATAATAATAATAATAATGGTGGCTATATTGTCTCTCAGACTTTGTGAGAACTGTGGTTATTATGAAGGGAAGGATACAGAACTTTGGTGGTGGGTGCAGTGTGAAACTCTACTCCTGTAATCACAGAATTTTGTAAGCCATTATGGAATTGTTAATATATATTTTTGAAAGATATTGCAGAGGAGACAGAGGAAAGAGCTGATATTGCATTCCTCACTGCCAAGGACTTAGAATAGTTTTCTTGGGATGTTTCCCTGACCTCCAAGCTCATCTTTTTGCTCTTTACTGACCCAAATATCAGGAGTTTTCTTTTGGTTATTCCTCCACGCGGCACTCAATTTTACGAAGTTCTCTCCAGTCCTTCAATGTCCTTTCATTATTGTAGTCATCTAGTGACCCTAATTAGTTAACTGGCCATATTCTTTGAGGCTTTCGTCCCTCATCCCCCACCCCAAAGGGCATATCAGCATGGTTTCCCATTAAAATGGACCCTTATATAACAGCAGTTAAAGAACATCTTTTTGGGGGGTGGGGTGGGGTGGGGTGGGTGGAGGGCTGGGAAAATGGTATAATCATGCTGAAAAAAGACTTTCATACCTGAGACTCTGCAGTCCCAAGCTCAATCCCCAGCACCACCATAAGCCAGAGCTGAACAGTGTTCTGGTCAAGCAAACACAAAGCAAAACATTATTTTCCCCACATTGTTTCTGAAACATTTTGTAAAACATTTGGTAAAACTAAAAACAATTTGTTTCACAGGTCAGGTTCCCAACTGATACAGTTCTGAAACTGATAGAATCCTTCAGAGTCAGCCCAGATTGAGGCAAGGGGTGAATCTTTATAATTCACACTCACTGACCAGTCTTGCATATGAGTATCCTCGATCGAGTAAGAATGAGTTTAGGTAGTTCCCGTGTAGCAAGGACAAAGCTTGAGGAAGGACTTACTGGAGTCCTGTAGCAACCAATAGTCATTTTAAAAATTATATATTTATTTATTATTGGATAGAAACAGAGACAAATTTAAAAGGGAGGAGGAGGTAGAGAGGGAAAGAGGCAGAGATATACCTACAACCCTGCTTCACCACTTGTGAAGCTTTCCTCCTGCAGGTGGGGACTAGGGGCTTGAACCTGGCTCCTTGCACACTGTAATGTGAGCACTTAAACAGGTGCACCACTGCCTGGCACCACAACCAAGAGTCTTTGTGAAAGAATAATACATACCTTGGTGCTGGGGGTTATCTTGGTAATTTTCTGAGTGCTTTTATTCTTTTTGAGATATGCCTCTCTCTTCAATACTTATTTGTTTATTTATTTTTCTTTGTACATTTTTTGTTGAATATCCTTTTGATTCTAAGGCATACTTAGGAATTATGCCGAGGGTGTGTTAGATGTGTAAAGGCAGAATGAGATCTTCAGAATTGGATGGAGGTGAAGTTGGAACTCTAGCTCTGATCATTTTATCTGTATAGACTTATGCAAGTCACAACCTCTGAGCTTTTGGCTTTCCATGTGCAAAACATCACAGATAATGCCTTCCCTCTGAAGGGGCTGTCAATAAGAGAATTTAAATAAGATGACCGAGGTTAGATATTCTGCACAGATTGGCAATCAGATTGAATTTTAACAGTGGGCTCAAATTGTTAATACATTTCTAATAATGACTGTTTTTTTGAAATATTAAATCTCCTAAAAGCTTAGACCAGGGAGAACAGAAGCAATATAAATAGCATAAAAGGATATAAATTATGGTGAGGTCTTATATGCCACAGCAAATCCTAACAATGGGATTTACAAAATGAATCCAATTGCCAAATAATTTGGGTGTAGCTATAACTAACTTTTGCCTTCTTCTTCTTTTTATTTTTTATTTACAAAGGAAACATTGACAAAACCATAGGATAAAAGGGGTACAACTCCACACAATTCCCACCACCAGATCTCCATATCCCATCCCCTCCCCTGATAGCTTTCCTATTCTTTATCTCACTGGGAGTATGGACCCAAGGTCATTGTGGGCTGCAGAAGGTGGAAGGTCTGGCTTCTGTAATTGCTTCCCCACTGACCATGGGCGTTGACTGGTCGATCCATACTCCCAGCCTGCCTCTCTCTTTCCCTAGTAGGGTGGGGCTCTGGGGAAGCAGAGCTCCAGGACACATTGGTGGGGTTGTCTGTCCAGGGAAGTCTGGTTGGCATCAGGCTAGCATCTGGAACCTGGTGGCTGAAAAGAGAGTTAACATACAAAGCCAAACAAATTGTTGACCAATCATGGACCTAATGGCTAGAATAGTGCAGATGAAGAGTTGGGTCCTCCATTTTGTAGATAGCTAGTAGGCATATTTTAGTTATATTCCAAAGGGCCTGTGGCTGTACTACTTTTTTTTTTCCTCTGAGCCTGAAATATGATATGCAGGTTGGATTCAAGTTATTGTCTGGGGAGATGATGTCATGGCTGGAAAAGGAACAGAGAGCTGGATCAGGGAGGAGAGTAGCTCCCTAATATGGGAAAGGGATGTAAATATTGTTGACTGTAAACCCCATAAATTTGATTTGGTCTGGGGCCCATATTCAGCTTAGGAACCTATGTGAACTCTGCATACCTGTAGATCTGACCTCACATTCTGTGGTCATCAAGCTGCCCCAATATCAGGACCCATCTTCCTCAGCTGTAGCATAGAGTATGCTGTCTGTCATCCCATCGGAGGATGGAACATTCTCTACTGTTGTTGATCCATGTTGAGGGCAAGGTCCTATGGGGGGGCCCACAAAGGGGTCTATTTTGTTGTTCCTGATAGAGATGACCGGTAACAATGGAGAGAGGTATTTATTTGAGGTCTAGGCCCATCATGTCTGTTTGGGAATCTCAGGACTCCCAGAATAGGGCCCCAGCTGATGGGGTGGCCTGATAGTGACTAAAGAGTCATCATTAAAGTATGTCAGTCTCTTGCCCTTATTCAGCTTTTGTGGTTCTTGCTTTGCTAAGGTTAGCTTTGGAGTGAGTGAGATAACTGTAACAGGAAGTAGGTGAGGAGGGTATCTAAGTCTAAGGAGATACTATTTCATTAGTAACTTTACATTGACTCACTAAACCTTAAGACAGCAGGAACCTTCCCCTTTCTTTATAAAGCCCATATTTCTCTAAGTCCTGAAACCTCTAGGGTGAGGCTCACTTTCCTACATGCTTCTCCCAAAGCATACCAACTGATACTGCATCTGCTGATCCAAACCAAAGCAATGCAACCAGTACCATCTCAGCATGTTTCACTTCGGACTGTGTCCAGATACGTCAGGCGTGGAATGTCAACTCCTCAGCTTAATTACTCTGGTGAGGTCTTTCCTAGCTCAAAGGACTCCTTAATTGTATTTTGGGTGGTACACTTCTTAGCAAACCTCAAAATCTATATATAGACCAGAGAGATAAGTCATATGTACATGTATCCATAATTTGGGGGAAACATATAACTTAAAGCAAAAGTGCACAGTAGTTTGTAATGAGTCAATGAATGTAGCAAGTAACCAAAAAGACCCCAAAAAGATACCTTAAAGTGCCTAATCAAATAGTTTCTACTTAAACCTAGATACCCTTCTCACCTACCTCCTATTGAATGTCCCTCAATCACTCCAAAGCTGACCCTGTCAGACAAAGTAAGGACTACAAAAGCTGGATAAGGGCAAGAGACTGGCATACTTTAATGACGGCTCTTTAGTTAATATCAGGCCATCCCATCACCTGATGGCCCAGTCAGGGAGTCCTGGGATTCCCCCACAGATATGGTGGGCCTAGACCTCTAGTGGAACCGCCTCACCATAGTCACTGGTCATCTCCATCAGGAAACACATAATGGACCCCTTTGTCGGCCCCTATAGGACCTGGTCCTCAATGTGGATCAACAAGGGTAGGGAATGTTCCATTCTCTGAAGGGAGGTTGGATAACATATTCTACCTATTACCTGAGAATGATGGGTCCTGAACTTAGTGAAGCCTGGAATGTTCCTAGCTGTGACCACAGAATGCCATATCAGACCTGCAGAGATACTGAGGTTACATAAGCTCCTGTGTTGACTATGGGCCCCAGATCAAATTTATGGGGTTTATAGTTAACAATATTTATATACTTTTCCCATATTTGGGAGCTACTCTCTTCCCTGATCCAGCTTTCTAGTCCTTTTTCCAACCATGACACCATCTCCTCAGACAGTAACTCAGGTCAACTACATGTTAGATGTAAAGCTAAGGAAAAAACTAGTAGGGTAATGGGGCCCTTGGAATATACCTCAAATAGACCTACTAGCTTTTTCCAACACGGAGACACCAAATCTTCATCTGCGATATTCTTGCCTTTAGATTCATGATTATTCAATAATTTGTTTTGCTTTATATCTTAACTTTTTTCCAGCCACCAGATTCCAGATCATACCATGATGCCAACCTGATTTCCCTGGGCAGACAACCCCACCAGTGTGTCCTGGAGCCCCACCTCCCCAGATCCCTGTCATACAAGGGAAAGAGAGAGAGGCTGGGAGTATGGATTGACCTGTCAATGCCATGTTCAGCAGGGAAGCCAGACCTCCCATCTTCTGCACCTCATAATGATCCTGGATCCATGCTCCCAGAGGGATAAAAAATAGGGAAGCTGTCAAGGGAGAGGACTGGATACAGAGTTCTGGTGGTGGGATTGATGTGGAATTGTACCCCTCTTATCCTATGGTCTTGTTAATACTTTCATTTTATAAATAAATGGAAAAAAGATATTCTGCACAGTACTTCTTGGTGCTTTGTCAGTTTACAATATGTGTTACTTTCCTCTTTCTCCCTTTTCTTCATCCTCTAACATTTGTCTCAATAAATTGTATTCCTTTTGATAAAATGGAGACTTTACACACTTCATATTCCTGAATAGTCATTCAAGAACTTAGAAACTTGGGTTGTCAAAGTGGAAAGTTGGACCATTTGATCTTTAAGTTTAGCTCCAATGTTTTAAAGTTTCATTCTAATGGTCTGTGATTCAATGCATTAAAGCACACCACACAATTAATTCTTATCTCATTAGCATTCTCACTATCATCACCTTGGTTTTAATGAGCTACTTTGGCTATTCCGGTGCTCTGTGGATTCAGATGGTGTTTGTGTAATTAGAAGAATTACACAAAGAAAGCCTTTTGGGACAGTTTCAGGACCAGTGGCACCAAATGATGTTCCTTTGTTGCCAGCTTCTTGTGAAGGAAATACTGATCCTGTGTCTTTAAACAAAGAATCCCTACTGCATGAAGAGCACAAGTGAGAGCAATTATTTTACGCACGCACACACACACACACACACACACACACACACACACACACACACACACACACACACACACACACAAGTTTTCTCTCTTTAACTAGATGGTGAACTTGTAGTTTACGGGATTGATCACTGCTATTTCTTGCAGGGACACTTATTGACTGATTAGGCCTCAAATCTCAGTGATTGATTGACATCATTAGAATCACATGTGCATACTTTGATCCCCTGACATTATATCAGCTCAGTCAATTAGCTGCTGCTTTGTATACTAGTTTGTCCTGAAGATGGCCCAGGAATCTGTATACTGTGGACTTTCAAAATGCTACTGTGCTACTTGGATCAGGATGGGATGGCTATAGTTTTGTTTTGTTTTGTTTTGTTTTGCCTCCAGGGTTATCACTGGGGCTGGGTGCCTGTACTATGAATCTATTGCTTCTGGCAGCCATCTTTTTTCCCATTGTTATAGTTGTTGTTGCTGTTATTGTTGGATAAGACAGAAAGAAATTGAGAGAGGAGGGGAAGACAGAGGGGGGAGAGAAAGATAGACACCTGCAGGCCTCCTTTACCACCTGTGAAGCAACCCCTGCCCTGTATGTGGGGACCTCGGGGCTGGAACTGGGATCTTTGGGCTGTTCCCTGCACTTAACCCGGTGCACTACTACCTGGCCCCCAAAAGACTATTTCTTACAGTTCTGGAGGTTAGATGTTCAAGATGGAGGCGCCAGCAATATCAACTTCAGATGAAGACTCCTCAATGACTTTACAGATGGAAGCCAGACTATGCTCAAGGAGAGATGCAGAAAGGGAAAGGTGACAGAAGAGAGAGGAGGAGGCCTTTGTTTCATTTTCTTATAAATATACTGATCTTAGGGGCCAGGTGGTGGCGCACCTGGTTAAGTGCACACATTACAGTATGCAAGGATCAGGGTTCAAGCTCCTGGTCCCCACCTGCAGGGGGGAAAGCTTCACAAGTAGTGAAGGAGGGCTGCAGGTGTCTCTCTTTCACTTTGCTTCTCTATCTCCCCTTATTCTCAATTTCTCTCTCTTTATCCAATAATAAAAATAAATAAATAAAATTGTTTAAACATACTAAACATGCACCAGCATAAGGATCCAGGTTCGAGCCCCTGGCTCCCCACTTGCCGGGGAGTCACTTCACAAGCGGTGAAGCAGGTCTGCAGGTGTCTTTCTCTCCCCCTCTCTGTCTTCCCCTCCGCTCTACATTTCTCTCTGTCCTATCCAACAATGATGGCATCAGTAACAACAACAATATTAGCTACAACAGTAAAAACAAGGGCAACAAAAGGGAAAATAAATAAACAAATATTAAAAAAAAACCCAAGTCAACTTAATTAACTTCTTATACATACTATCTCCAAATATAATTATATTGGGTACTAGGGCTTCAACATATGAACTTTGGGGGAATATAATTCAGCTCATAATAATCTAGTATCCAAATGTGATTTGTGTTCTTGTGTAATTATCACAGTGCCAGATCATCAACTAAGTCAGTCACTTACTACTATAATATATAGCTGTTTATAAGAGTTAACTATGCATAACTGTATACATCAGCTGATACTGACTTGTACTTTTAAAACTATTATTTATTTAGTTTGTAATTTTTATTACTAGTGATTTAGCAGTGGTTCACAAAAATCATAAGGTTTCAGGGGTATAGTTTCACACTCACAAACATGTGTGTAAGTAACTGCACCCTCCGCTCAAATTCTATACTCCCTACCCTGTACCACCATATTTCTCAAAAAGTCTGAGAGGTGATTGATTACTTTTCATTTTTTGTAAGTGCATATGCTTTAATTTTCTATATTCCACATGAGTGAAGCCATGCTTCTTACCTCTTTACTTATTTCATTAATCATAATATTCAGTTCTATCCATTTTGCCCTAAAGGATACAATATCATCTTATTTGATTACAGAGTAACATTTCATTGAAAAAAAAGTATATATCCCATAACTTCTTTATCTAGTCATCTGCTTATGAGTATTTAAGATTATACCCATATCTTGGCTATTGCAAATAATACAGCTATGACCTGTTCTAGACTGTATAAAGTCTCTTGACTGAGAACCTATAAAATTGGTTAATGTAGTTGGAGATTTCTTTTCACTGGTTACTTGTGGGATATTCTGACTTCCTATTTTCTGTTAAAATTTCTTTTTATTTTGAACTTGTTTTCTCAGCACTGATTTGCTATGTTATGACTGTTTTTCAGCTATGAAGCTCTTTTTTGTCTCATTTGGGCTGAAAAGTTGCTTTTTGAAGCTGTTTTGTGTAAACTTTGCCTCCTTTTTCAGAGCAAATAAGTTGTGTTTATTTATTTTCAAGGGAAATGTTTCTCTGAAAAAATGATTCCCTACAGGTTTGTGATGGTTTTAATACATCTATAAACAAGACCACTTCCCCATAACTACCATTGTTACTTAAGAGAATTCATTTATTTGTCTCCATTGCAACCTCTATTTGAAAATAATTGATTTTTTGTTTTACCTATCCAAATTTCACTTTAAGCTCTGTTTACTCATTTCCAAGCCCCTCTAAAAATGTGATGGTAAATATTCATAGCTGTGTGAAACTACTGTTCTCAGTTTTATTTGTGCTTTTTATTTCTGTTTGCATGGAGCTGGGTGACAGAGCAGAGTATGAAAGATGTCTGTTCTTAAAAACAGACACACTGACCAGTGGAATAGAATTGAGAGTCCAGAAATAAGCCCCCATGCCTGTGGAATCTAATGTTTGATAAAGGTGCCCAGACTATTAAATGGAGAAAGGAAAGTCTCTTCAATAAACGGTGTTGGAAAAATTGGGTTGAAACATGCAGAAGAATTAAACTGAGCCACTATATTTCACAAACACAAAGGTAAATTCCAAATGGATCAAGGAATTGGATGTTAGAAAGGAAACTATAAAATACTGAGAGGAAAATATTGGCAGAACTCTTTTAATATCTAAATTTTAAAGGCATCGTCAATGATACAAATCCAACTACAAAGAAGACTAAAACAAAAATAAGCCAATGGGACTACATCAAAGTAAAAAGCTTCTGCAGAACAAAAGAAATCAGCACCCAAACAAAAAGACCCCTCACAGAATGGGAGATCTTTACATTCCATATATCAGACAAGAGGCTAATAACCAAAACATATAAAGTGTTCACCAGACTCAGCAACTAGAAGACAAATGACCGTATCCAAATGTGGAACGAGGATATGAGCAGAATATTCACCACAGAAGAGATCCAAAAGGCCAACAACCATATGAAAAAATGCTCCAACTCACTGATGGTCAGAGAAATGGAAATAAAGACAACAATGAGATACCACTTCACTCCTGTGAGAATGCCATGCATCAGAAAAGGTAGCAGCAAAAAATGCTGGAGGGGGCTGGGACCCTAGTCGGGGAGTCCTGAGATTCCCACACAAACACAATGAGCCTAGACCTCGAATAGATCCCTCTCTCCATTATCACTGGTCATCATCAGAAACAATATAATGGACCCCTTTGGGGCTCCCCATAGGACCTTATTCAACGTGGATCAACAATGGTAGAGAATGTTCAATCCTCCCAACGGGGGTTGGATAACATACTCTATGTACCACCTGAAGAAGATGGGTCCTGAAATTGGTGCAACTCGGAATATTCCTACTGGTGACCACAGGATGCAGTTTTGGACATACAGGGATGTAGAGGTTACATAGGCTCCTATGCTAAATATGGGCACCAGATCAAATTGATGGGGTTTACAGTCAACAATATTTACACACTTTCCCCATATTTGGGAGCTACTCTCTTCCCTGATCCAGCTTTTTAGCCCCTTTTCCATGATGTCATCTTCCTAGACAATAACCTGGGTCCACCTGCATATCAAATGTCAGCCTCAGGCAAAAACTAATAAAGTCATGGGCCCTTTGGACTATACCTAAAATAGACCTACTAGCTATTTGCAAAATGGAAACCCTAAATCTTTATCTGCAATATTCCAGCCTTTAGGTTCATGATTAATCAACAATCTGTATGGCTTTATATGTTAACTCTTTTTCAGCCAACAGGTTCCAGATGCTACCATGATGCCAACCAGACTTTCCTGGACAGATGACCCCACAAATGTGTCCTGGAGCTCTGCTTCCTCAGAGCCCTGCCCCACTAGGGAAAAAGAGAGACAGACTGGGAGTATGGATCGACCTGTCAACGCCCACGTTCAGTGGGGAAGCAATTATAGAAGCCAGACCTTCCACCTTCTGCAC